>NC_137203.1:28600375-28725537 GCF_960531495.2 Zeus faber | reverse complement strand
GAAGCCATTCCTCCAGCCGAGTCCTTCTCCATGTTCCGCGGCGACAGATCAGGGGAGTTAGGGAAATCCGAAGGTGGAGGCGTCTGCGGTAAACAACCACTGGTGCCCCCACAACAACACTAAGTCTCTCTCCCGCTCCTGCTCGCTGAACCTGGAACAGCTGACCATCTTATGCCGTCCATTTTATCTCTCCCGGGAATTCAGCACAGTCATCATCACAGCCGTTTATATTCCGCCGCAAGCGGACACCGACACAGCACTGTCGGACCTGTATGATGTGTTGTGCGGATTTCAAAACAAACATCCCGACGTGGCTGTGGTGGTGACTGTGGACTTTAACAGGGCAAACCTTAAAAAACTTGTGTGGACCACTGCTACACACCTTACAAGAATGGATGCAAGACCGTCTCGCTCCCTGTCTTCGGGAAATCAGACCCGTTGCAGTTTGCGTACCAGCAGAACAGATCCACGGATGACGTGGTCTCCTCGGTACTGCACACCACGCTCACACACATGGATGGCTGGAGGGGGGCCTATGTGGGATTGCTGTTCATTGATTATAGTTCAGCTTTCAATACCATAGTCCCCACCAGACTGGCGGTCAAGCTGAAGGAGCTTGGACTGAATACATTAATATTACATTTACTTTTAGTCATTTAGCAGACGCTTTTATCCAAAGTGACTTACAAGGGAGAATAACATTCAAGCTACATGTTGACAGAGACATTAGTGTAACTGTGATGTTCTGATGTTATCTGGGGAAAGGGCGACCCTAGTGGTAACTCTAAACGCGATGTTGTTGTACTATCGATCTTGCGTAGTTTGGGTTCGATGACACATGTGGAAGTGAGCCGCCACATGCATTCTTTTTTGGTCCGGTTGCGTAGAAAACACGTTTGTCTATTTACAGTGCTTGCTAAGTAAAAGTTTGAACGATACAAGCTGCTTCATTCTTGGAAAAACTGTTAACTATCTGTTGAGCCAATGTAGCAGGTGTGTGCACCACACACACACACTGAAGCGGGGGCAAAAAAGTAAAAAGACAACTCTTCCAACGGCCAGCGTTCGTCCGATCTGTAAGTCAAAAACAAAACGACTAAAGCAATCAGCATGTCACTAAAAAGAGACGAAGAGGATTTTGTTGAACTAGAAACAAGATCACAAATATCCAACTGCTCCAGATCCAGCAGAAAATCTGTAGCTAACTCATTGTAAGCACGGGCTAAAGCAGAGGCTGCACGTGCAGAGCTCGCATTCACTAGACAAGAGGCAGAGCTAATAAAACAACAAGCCATTCTAAACGCCAGTCTGCACGAACTGAAATTAGCAAAGGCAGCGGCTACCGCTAACGCCGAAGCCGAAATCCTAGAAGCAGCTGCTGAAGAAGAATATGAATATGTGCTGTCAAACCCAATTAAAATGAACACAGCGCCGCTTAGCAAGTTGAAATTCAGAAGAAAAATGCTGAAATGCAGATTCCTGTTACACATCCAGGTCACCAGTCCTATCAGTGTGTAAAAGCGGCCAATATAGAAAATATTGACCACAAATTTATTGACCTGCCTCGACACCACACACACAGAGGAGAAGGTTACCAAATCAGGTAACCAGCACTGCACAGAGAAAATCATACAGCTACAGAGAGCTCTCCCACAACCTGAAACCAACCAGTGATGATTTCAAACCTTCCCAGCCTTACCACATACCGCTCCAAAATCTGTCTTGCATTAGTGTATCCTGTGGGCCAAAGAGACCTAGCCATGAAGACCTACATTGTTCTTGATGACCAGAGCAACAAGTCCTTAGGCAAAACTGAATTCTTCCCACATTTCAGAATTCAAGGCCCAGGAACAAGATACACTTTGAAGACATGTTCAGGAGTGGTGGATACGGCCGGACGGCGAGCCAGCAACTTCATGGTGGAGTCATTAGACAGCAACATCCACATTCCCCTGCCTACTCTGATTGAGTGTGACATGCTGCCAGATGACAGGTCTGAAATACCATCACCAGACGTAGCCAAACATCATCCTCACCTCAAACACTTGGCAGACAAAATCCCAGTCCTGGACCCAGACCCGCCCATCCTTCTTCTCCTTGGGAGAGACTTAACTCAGGTGCACAAAGTGCGGCAACAATGTAATGGGCCACACAACGCACCGTTTGCCCAGCGACTCGACCTTGGATGGGTGATAATTGGAGATGTGTGTCTGGGAAACCCACCACTGCCAGCGTCTTCAGAACCAGTGTGCTGAGGAATGGGCGCCAATCCCTCCTTTGCACCAGCAGCTTAACGGTCAGAGAGAAGATTGACAGCCCTGTGCCACGCCACATCTCTCCATGTGTGTCTCATGCAGGCGATGAAAGAGACAGCCTGGGCAGAAACGTTTTTCAAAGAACACAACGCGACGACCAATTTGGCCTTTCCATCGATGATGAGCTGTTCCTTGACCTCATGGATAAGGAAGTCTACATGAACAAAGCACACTGCTGGGTAGCACACTGCCATTCAGGCCAAACAGGCCCCGTCTGCCCAACAACAGACAACATGCTGTTAACCGCCTCGCCTCCCTCCGCCGCATGCTGGAGAAGAAACATGCCGTGAAACAACACTTCAACTTCATGCAAGCAATGTTCGATGCAGACACATTCACTTTCCATGTATCCAAAGAGAAGAAGCCATTCACTAGAAGGGGAATCCTGTTTACTGTCAATGGGCTTTATGACCCCCTGGGCTATGTGGCACCTGTCACAATTCAAGGAAAGGCCTTAGTCAGGGAGCTGTCTGCCGAACAAGCTGAATGGGATGCTCCCCTGCCAGCGTTAAAAGAGGAACGATGGAAAATGTGGACCAACTCACTCTGTGAGCTTGAGCAGCTTCAGATTGAAAGACCCTATGTGCCCGTTTCCTTGTGCTCCACAAAACACAGAGAACTCTGTGTCTTCTCTGATGCTTCCACTATGGCCATGTCAGCAGTGGCCTATCTTAAAGCAACAGATGAAATCGGACGGATTCACATTGGATTTGTCATGGGCAAGTCAAAGCTGGCTCCTCGTCCCCCACATACTGTTCCACGGCTCGAACTTTGTGGTGCTGTCTCTTGGCTCTTGAAATGGCGGACTTGATTACAGAAGATCTCGACACAGACATTCACAAGGTCACATTCTACACAGACAGCCGAATCGTATTGGGCTACAACAACAAGCAGGGGAGGCAGGTACAGGCGTTGGCCAACGCATTCTTGAAACGCCGGCATCAAGAGTACCTGGTGTCACTCCAACCAAGGAGAAAGTGGCACATGGACAAGCCAAAGCTGAGCCAAGGAGATGCTCAGGAGGCTCAAGGATGCACAGGTCAAGCGGAACGAATGGCCAGTCGGAGTGGGGTGAACGCCATTCCCAACAAAGACTCTAAGTCCGCAAAGTAGATGTGAGGGTGGTCAGACAGGGTACTCAGCGGGTGTATTCTAGACGAGTCTCTGAAGTTGTTTTACTTGTAAAAAGGGGAATAGTGTTATAATACATTATAACAAGCGGGGAGTGTGATGTTCTGATGTTATCTGGGGAAAGGGCGACCCTAGTGGTAACTCTAAACGCGTAGTTGTTTGTACTATCGATCTTGCTGTAGTTTGGGTTTGATGACACATGCGGAAGTGAGCCGCCACATGCATTCTTTTTTGATCCGGTTGGATGGAAAACACGTTTGTCTTTTTAAAGTGCTTTCTAAGTAAAAGTTTGAACGATACAAGGTGCTTCATTCTTGGAAAAACTGTTAACTATCTGTCGAGCCGATGTAGCAGGTGTGCACACACACACACTGAAGCGGGGGCAGAATAGTAACAATAAATACTGCTTAGTAGTACTAAGTAATTGTAAAATAGGAGAGGAGGTACTCTCTGAAGAGCTGGGTCTTCAAGTGCTTCTTAAAGACAGAGAGGGAGGTCCTTGCTCTGGTCGTTTTTGGCAGCTCGTTCTACCAATGTGAAACTACAAATGAGAATAAACTGGATTGCCGTGGTTGTACGGCCGGCAGAGCCAGGCGACGCTCAATTGATGAGCGCAGCATCCGGGGGGTAACATGTGCTTTTACAAGAGCATTTAAGTAGGTGGGAGCATTCCCAACAATCACTCTGTAGGCAAGCATAAGAGACTTGAACTTGATGCGAGCGGCTACAGGTAACCAGTGGAGCTCGATGAGCAGCGGAGTGACATGTGCCCTCTTTGGCTGGTTGAACACCAGTCGCGCCGCGCCGCATTCTGTGTCATCTTCAGTGGCTTCACCGCACAGGCCGGCAAGCCTGTTAAGAGGGCGTTGCAGTAGTCGAGACAGGACATCACCAAGGTTTGTACCAGCAGTTGAGTGGCATATTGGTTCAGGTACGGCCTGACTTTTCGGATGTTGAATAGTGCGAAGCGGCAGGACTGGGAGACGGCGGCAACATGGTCCGAGAATGTCAGTTGGTCACCAATAATGACACCTAGATTCCTTGCAGCCTTGGTAGGAACAAGAGATAGAGAGTAAATTTTAATATCAATGTTGTGATAAATACCTTGTTTGGCTGGGAAGACCAGCAGTTCCGTTTTCGCCATTTGTTTAGTTGAAGATGATAATCCTTCATCCATGTGGATATGTCAGCGAGACAATCGGAGATCCGCGTCAAGACAGTGGGGTCATCAGGCAGGAAGGACAGATAGAGTTGAGTATCATCCGCATAGCAGTGATATGAAAATCCATGCGAGCGGATGATCGGGCCCAGTGAGGTGGTGTATATGGCAAAGAGCTTAGAATTAATTATATGTGTGATTGCCGGGGTGACAGTCGGTGATATGGCTTGAAGGAGCTTAGATAGGATCGGATCTATATCGAATATATCTATATATATCTATATCTATATCTACATCTATCTATATCTATATCTATATTGAATCTATATTGAAAACTCCGCTGTGTGCCTGGATCCTGGACTTCCTCTCAGCCCGGCCCCAAGTGGTTAGGGTGGGGAAGCACATGTCCAGCTCCCTCACTCTGAACACAGAATCCCCCCAGGGCTGCGTCCTCAGCCCCCTACTGTACTCCCTGTACACACATGACTGTGTGGCCAGGTCCAGCTCCAACACCATCATCAAGTTTGCTGACGACACCGTTGTCATGGCCCTGATCACAGACGGCGATGAGAAGGCCAACGGCGAGGAGGTGGCTTATCTGTCACTCTGGTGCCAGGACAACAGCCTCCACCTGAACGTCAGCCAAATTAAGGAGCTGATTGTGGACTTTAGGCGTGGATTACAATCGAGGACGCACACGCCCTTGGTGATTAAGGGGACTTCTGTCGACAGGGTGAGCAGCTTCAAGTACCTGGGGATGGTAGCTCAGGCGGTAGAGCTGGTGGTCTATTGATCTAAAGGTTGCTGGTTCGATCCCAGGCTCCTCCTGCTAGCATGCTGTAGTGTCCTTGAGCAAGACACTTAACCCCTAATTGCTCCTGACGGCTGCGTCCGTCGGTGTTTGAACAATTGTAAGTCGCTTTGGATAAAAGCGTCTGCTAAATGTAAAGTACCTGGGAGTCCACATCACAGAGGATTTAACATGGACTTTAGAAACAGACACTCTGGTGAGAAAGGCGAGGCAGCGTCTTTACCATCTCAGGCAGCTGAGGAAATTCTGGGTCCTTCTACTCTGGAGCGGTGGAGAGCATCCTGACAGGTAACATCACTGCCTGGTTTGGGCATTGTACTGCCCAGGACAGGCGTGCCCTGCAGAAGGTGGTGCGTTCAGCTGAATGTACCACTGGAACTACACTCCCCTCCCTGCAGGACTTATACACCAGGAGGTGTAGTAGCAGAACCTGCAGGATCATGAAGGATCCTCATCACCCCAATAATGGACTGTTCCAGCTGCTGCGGTGAGGCAAGCGCCTCAGCAGCCACACAGGACAGAGAGACTGAGACAGAGTTTTTTCCCGCAAGCCTTAAGAACTGTCATTGCTGAACTCACCAGGGGTCCTCACTGAGACACACACATAGGCTCCACTACCTTCCGTACTGTATGTAGCATACTGTACCGCATACTGTGTCACTGTTCAGGGTTGTTCCGTGTTACCGTATTGCTGTGCCGTACTGTTGTGTAGTGTGCTGTATATCTCACAAACACAACCTCACTTTATTCACATGCCACTTTAATGCACAAATCTGTATATGCGTTGCATTGACATTTCACTGCATATATGTATGAAAGTATGTATATGTATGTGACGAATAAACCTCTTGAATCTTGAATCTTGGTTGAATGCTAAATAGGGTTGGAGGAAGACGGAGAATATTGAGAATAGAAGAAGTACATTGTGGATTTTGGTCTTTTTTAAAGACTATGTTGACATTAAAAAACATCACAAAATACACTGGCCTTGTCCTTCCATCCTACTGATGCCACATAAACTTGACATTAACTTTTTCTATGTCTCTTAGGTTTGGGGATGGATACATGATCACCGTAAGGACCAAGACCAGCTCCAGCGTCAAGGAGGTGGTCCGATTCTTCAATAGGAATTTCCCAGAGGCTGTTCTGAAGGTGAGAGACAGAGAGAGAGAGCAATATAATTATTTTGCAATTGAGATCATGAGTCACATTTTAAACGAGGAGAAACCTCTTCCTCCACCAGGAGCGCCACCACACCAAAGTGCAGTACCAGCTGAAGTCGGAGCACATCTCGCTGGCCCAGGTGTTCAGTAAGATGGAGCAAGTGGTGAGGGTGCTGGGGATCGAGGACTACTCCGTGAGCCAGACCACTCTGGACAACGTGAGTCACCGGGCGTTCATCAATGTTTATTATCATCTCCCGGAGTCTAAGTTCTGTTCACATGCCCTTAAATGAAAGGAGTATCTCGTAGTAGCCAGGCTGGGTCAGTCGGTGACTTGGCGATCTGGATTGAATGAAATATCTCAGCATTCATTTGTTGACAAGGAATTTTTGACGTAACTAAAGAAGTCTCAACGTCCTTGTGAAAATTAGGTGCTGATCCTGGTAAGTCGGTGCCAGAAGGCTGTGTTCCCACATAGCTTATAGTCAGAAAAAACACAGCCAGGAGCACTTTTGAGATTATATTTTAAAAAATACTGCAAGTGGGCTAATGCACTAGTGGCCCATGTAGTGCCTATATTGTATCCATAATAACAGCAAAGTTAAACAGTTTTTGTTGTGGTTTTAATTAGTTAGCTGAGGAAAAGGCAGTGAATGTCTTATGAGTATCTTATCTATTGTATATACTAGTGTATATACATATTATATATAAATATATATATATATATTAGTGTATATTTGTTTCTCTTTTTTCTGTTACTGGCTCTGTTTAGCTTTTTATGGTAATTGTGTGTACAGCCACGTTGTACAGTAAAGTGACGATCTTCTCCTTTCCCCCATATCATGCTTCCCTACTTTTTTATCCTCTACTATCTTTTTTTTATCTGCACCTATCTTTTCCATTTTCTAGGTGTTTGTGAACTTTGCCAAGAAGCAGAGCGACAACTTGGAGCAGCAGGAGAGTTCGCCTCCTGGTGATGGCCAGTCACCACTGCAGCGCCTCCTCAGCCTGCTGAAGCCCCGGCCAGCCAACACGGAGCTCAGCGCCCTGGTTAGCGAGGAGCCCGAGGAGCTGGAGTCTGACGACGATGAAGGGCTCATCAGCTTCGAAGAGGAGAGGGTGAGGAGGAGAGGAGAGGAAGGGGAGGGAAGGAGAGTAAGAGGGAAGGAGGAGAGGACGGGAAAAAGAGAAGAGCGGAGATGACAAGAGCGGGAAGGGACAAAACGAGAGGATGAGGAGAGGAGAGTAGGGGGTAGAAGAGAGGAGAGGGGGAGGAGAAGAAAGGAGGAGGGCAGGGGAGGGAAGGAGGAGGGGAGGGGAGGGGAATAGAAGCGGGAGAAGAGAAGAGAAAAGGAGGAGGGCAGGGGAGGAAGGGAGAAGGAGGAGGGGAGGGGAGGGGAATAGAAGCGGGAGAAGAGAAGAGAAAAGGAGGAGGGCATGCAAGGAAGGAAAGGAGGAGACGGAAGAGAAGGGGAGAAGAGAGGGAGGAGAGGATGACGAGGACAGGAGCAGGAGAGGAAAAGAGGTGAAGAAGAGGCGAGGGGGAGAGAAGGGCAAAGGAGAGGCAGACAGGAGGGGAGGAGGAGAGGTAGCAGAAGACGAAAGGGAAAGAGGAGAGGACGAGAGGGAAGGGGGGGAGGAGGACAGGAGGATGTCACAATGACAGTTTTTTTTGTGTGTGTGTGTGTGTGTGTGTGTGTGTGTGTGTGTGTGTGTGTGTGTGTGTGTGTGTGTGTGTGTGTGTGTGTGTGTGTGTGTGTGTGTGTGTGTGTGCGTGTGGGTGTGTGTGTGGCAGGTGCAGCTCAGCTTCAACACAGACACCCTGTGCTGAAAGAAAAAGAGAACTGTCAGGGGACAGACAAACCAAGAGAAAATGAAATCAATAAATGACCCAAAATTTTAATCGGGGGGCGCTAGGACCAAATCTGAGTTTTTTAATTTCAAGCCTCAAAAAAATCAGGGGATGGAGTGCGTTTGGAAAATAATTGCTACCTAGAAAAAGCGGGTGTTTCCCCATTGAACGGGGGGGCTGGAGGGGGTCCGGTCTCACTGTGTCGCCTTAGTCCCAGACTGGTTTGGTGAGGGGGTGGGGGGGGGGGGGGGTCTCGA
This sequence comes from Zeus faber, assembly GCF_960531495.2. Taxonomy (NCBI): domain Eukaryota; kingdom Metazoa; phylum Chordata; class Actinopteri; order Zeiformes; family Zeidae; genus Zeus; species Zeus faber. Next base: position 28,716,849 of record NC_137203.1, on the reverse strand, counting down.
TTCCACTCGGAATGAAGATCCACGCACCTGAATGTTCCCAGAGTTATATTTTTAGAATGCGAAAACAAACAAAAACGACAAAAAAAAAAGACATCAACAACAAACACAAAGATGGCTGATCGGGACCGTGGCTTATGAAACACATGATGTCAGCCGATACCGACATGTCTCGCCACCCATTTCTTTATTTTTGTCTCTTTCTGTCGTTCAAACCTGCTCCCCGCCAAACACCCCCCTCCCCACAGTATAACTGCAAAACAGCCCTTTTTACCTGACACTCAACCTGCCTTGAAGAGCATGCTGTGATGAATCGATGAAGTCCTCATGTTGTGATACGATATATTTTTCTGTGGCCAGAGAGGAACCATTTATTTTTGGGGGATATTGTGGGAACTGATTGTGGATACGTGGGAAAGCGCTACGGGCGGGGGGGTCTGTACTTCAACTCCTTAGATCCATCCTTTACCGGACGCCAGTGTAGATTAGAACAATGCATTTTTAACGGCGGCAACAATTCAACACGATCACTGTGACAACATCAAGGGAACTTTCAGAACATGTTGATTGATGATTGAGGATTATATACTTGTATGGTATAAACAGTTTTAAAAAGACTTTTCTTTTTTTGGTCGGGATGCTTTCCGGACTCTTTGGCATGTGATTTTTCCTGGTCTCTTTCTCATGCACCGTGCATTTCTTTTTGTGCTAACTCAGCTGTAAAGCCGGCTTTACCCTGAATCCTAAAAATCCGGTCCTACAGTTTGATCCTGCCCCCCGGGTGCCCTGTTGGCCACCGGGTGACCTGTGTCGAGGGTTTCGCTTTTGCATCAAGCCGGTTTTCCTGTCAGATCCGCCACAACACTGTATGTTCTTTCAACTTTCTTTTTTCTGTTTTGCTAAAACTCATCTCTACCATTTTCGCAAAAAAATGCCCTACTTATAGTGATTGAGACAAGTTCCAAATACTTTATTTACATTTTCTTTTGAGCTTTTCTTATTTATAAGAAAAGCTCTAAAGAATTCTGAAAGAATTTTGCTTTTTACAAGCAAAGTTCTTTCAGAAGATAAAATATTTATTACTGGCGAATATGGCAACGTCCAAACATAAATTCGAGTGTACTGGTATATATGTAACCTGCAGTTTAAAGTAGGTTCCAGCAACACCGCTTAGCATTTGCTTCGCAACAGTGGCTTCCGTAGTTTTGGTCCGAAACTTCATGCAAGGGTCGAAAGATTTGAACCTATCTTGGAGCCACGATCGGATGTGGAAATCTCACACAAACAGCTTTTCCTGTGCGTTATCCGACTCTACATAGGGATGAATAGACCTTTGGTTTGTCATCACCATTTGTCAGATTCGGTGTAAAGCCGGCTTAAACCCGTTGTATCCCGGTCAAACTAATTGCCGTTCCACAACTTAACTTCTTACTTTCACAACTTCTGGTGACGGAGTGACACTTTTTTTTCCTACTTTCAAGGGAGTCAGAAAAAACCCTGAAATGGACTGGTGTGATTCCTTTATTTTCACAGAATGTAAAGCTGGAGCCTCCAGGGGCAGCTAGGAATGGTATGTTGTTTATTTTATAGGTCGCTCTTATATATTAAAAACCTCAGTGGAAACAGCTATGACTGAAAGCTCACGTGATGACGACCGTAACACTTTGATTCAGAGTTCTGAACCTGAAGATCAATGGAACCATTCGGATCAGGCTTTTTTTTTTACCCGGTCAAAGCCGGTTGACATTTATCTGTGATACACTGATTTATCACAATCTTGGATCTCTCTCTTGTGAATTTGTCAAACAGGCGAAGATCGGTGACCGTGACATTTTTAATTTTGTCACATCGTGTCAAGGAGCAAAGCGATTCAAAGGTAAAGCCTACGACACCAGCATCTCATGGAGTTAAGACGCAAATATGGGGGTATTATTTAACTGTGATAATGTACACTGTATGAATTTAGGAATGTCTACTTTTTTTTGGTTTTGTTCCTGCGTGAAGCGTCGCAGTTTTTATTTTGATGTAACATTTAAACTCAACATATTTTGAGCCTGTGTCCGATTAAAACGGTTGTTTCCCAAGCTGAAGTCATGTGCTCCACATCGTCCCCTTGGAACCTTCCTCCTGCCCATCAGGCGGTAAGAGGTAAAATGGAATCATTTAAAAAATATATATATATTTGACACCATCAGACTTTTTATTTCAGATATGGAGAAATTCTGGTCAAAAAGAAAAGTTATCCAAATGGAACTGTGGCTCCACGTAGTGACGAAAGAGGAATTGCAGCCAATAGCCCCAGTAAAAGTACCGGATTTGTAGAAGATTTGTTTTTCTCAATTGTTTACACACGTTTTCTGAAAACATGTCTCATATTCTTAGAACTCTACACACAAATCACAAAAAAATGAAACTCTGCATTCAAAACAATGTTGTCTTCTCAAAATGGTATTTTGTGTTGGAATACACGCACGCACGCACACACGCGCACACACACACACCATCATATGAAGACATTTATAAGAACCGATTGAACATTGATGTGCTCAATGTAAAACACTAGTACGAATGCCTTATCAGGAGACGTATGCCTTTTGCATGTTCAGTGTTATACTTACTACGTATGTACAGTAGTCTGTTGTAAAATACTTTTGTACAATATTTTTATACCCAAATACAAATCACACAAATACACTGTAATATAAAGACTTTTTTTTTTTCCCAAAATACTTTATACATCCCAACAAACACAAAGTTAGATGTGTAAAGTGTCCTACATACAGAACAAATAGAAAAATGTACTGTATACAGTAAAAAAAAAAAAAAGTGGCTTCATCTTGTCTTCTGTTTCGGTTTGGCCACATCACCTCATCAACATCGCAGGCAATGTTCTCCCTGGCCAAGCAGCGGGCGAGTATCGCCTAGCATGGCAAATCCAGCCCTAAAAAGTTTCTACAGCTATAGTTGCCCATGCATCTTCCATAGCTTGCTGAAGGGGTATACGGTATGGGGATTGCAGTCAAAATTCAAGAGGTTTATTTGTCACATACATATACATACTTCCATACATATATGCAGTGAAATGTCTCAAAGAGTCAGTCATAGACCTTCTATCTTCAGGCAGAAAAAAACCACCTAAATCCGATTGAGAAATGGAGAACATGGTAGGAGATAAACTACTGAAAAGCGGAGGTGGTCAATGAACCAGTTGTGGACGAGAGCAGCCTGGTAGAAACTAACGTTGTCCCAAATGACAACGTACCTGGGCTGCTCTGGGCCAGCTATCCGGTCTGGTTGAATGAGCATGTTGTGTAGCGTGTCCAGGAATGAGATGGCATAGGCAGTGTTGTAGGGGCCACAAATGGCATGGTGATGGACGACACTGTGGTGGTTAATGGCTTTGCACATAGTGATGTTCCATCCTCACTGGCCAGGGACTTCGACAATGGCACACTTGCTGATGGCATTCCTTCCTCTTCCACGTCCTTTTGCAAGATTGAAACCAACCTCATCAATGAAGATGAATTTATGCTCCACTGCAGTTGTATCTAGCTCAAGAACTCTTTAACAGGCAACATGACAATATTAAAACTAGACCTAGAGCGGTCAAGATTGTGAAGTAAAAAAAAATTGGGATAACAATAAGGTAATACGTCTACAGTGCTGATGGTATGCAGAAATTGTGGGAAAGTATAAGACTTCCTTGCACATAATCATAGCGCAATTATTTGACTCTTTTTGTTCCTTTCAAATGGCACCCTGCAGAGCTGTTTCATCCTCTTCTGGTTTCGGCGCATGGCACGGTCCACTGTTGATAAACTCACTCCGTCAATATTTTTGGAATATGTCATTGCTTTCTATGATTTCACTTTGTATTTGCTTTAGTGCGATAGTGTTATTTTCTAGAACGATGATTTTGGTCTCCTGTTCAGGACACGCTCTCTACCACCTTGTGGTGATAATCTTTCAGTTCTGCAAAGGATACAAATATAGTAAAATAGTGTAAATATTGAGTAGGACTACAAAGTAGGAATAGGTTCCAATCCCATACATACATGAAATATACTTTGTTTACTCTACTACAGTCCACTTGCAATGCTGTACTACAGTTATCTTTGAGTAGTGATATGCAGTACTACAATACTGTAATGAGAGCAGATTCCATACCTATTCTCATTTCAGAAAGTCCAGACGATGAACACTACTTTGAACCTGCTCGAGTTTGGTTGTAATCACTGCCCAGCCACCCTCATTGTTAGACCATGGCTGACCATATGGTCAACCAAAGTGGCCCGGATTTCATCAGAGATAAAGGCTCTCCTTGGAATTGCTCCTCCACTTACTCTAACTCCTCTCGCTATTCTCTCTCTCTTATGTTGGCATCCATTTCTCCAAAACAGAAGAGCTCGCCTGTGGCCCTTTTGTTACAGTAAAGCTCTGATTACTAACTGAACAATTGTGCAAGATGGGTTTGCCCATGAGTCAGTGTGGATAGTAGGAAATTTAAGTTTAGCATTTTGAATGGCAGTGTGTTCCATGTGAACACAAAATATTGTATTCAGAAGACTGTGCCAAATGTGGAGAATTGTGTGTAGTGTGTTGATAGAAAGTGTGGTTTAGAACTGGAATCTGAGTGTAAAGCAGGAAATGTGCTTGCAATTTAGCAGAATTAGTTCAGGGGATTGGTACATGTAGTGGTCATTGTGTCTCAGTGTTAGTGTGTAAACAATTGAGAAAAACTATTATTAAATTAAAATAGGCCAACTCGTGGCCATTCCACTCGGGGAGATGGAATGAGAAAACTGGATATAGATATAGATGCTAGATATTTTATTCATACTGGTAGCGCATTTGCAGTTTTACAGCAACTCACATAAAAAAACAATAGGCAACAATAAAGTATTAAGGATAAAAATAGAAAGAAGGTGGTAATATACAACAAACCTAGAAAACAATCCCAATATAAACAAACAAGAAAACGTTGACGATATACAATAACGCTTGAAATACAAATAAACCTACAATTTAACCACAAACAATAAAATATAGCTGCAGGCAGCAATACACAGGGTCCATGTGAGCTGGCGTGACGTCTGTGACTTGTCCCAGAGTTTTCCTCAGAAGTTCCACAGGGTATTTAAGACTTTGTTTTGAAGGAGAGTGGCGGACCTGTGGAGCAGCACGTCCTGCCCACCGCGTCTTTGATGCCTTTGAATGTGGGCCACAAACAATTACCGTTTCAAAACATAGGAAGATTGTATAAAATTCAGGAAGATTGCATACATTTATATATCTGGAATGTCTATACATTCTGAGGGTATACGATTGGTGAACCAAAAGCAATGAAATTAAACAAAAATTTCAATTGAGCTCTTTAGTGAACATGCTTCTTTTACTTCCAAGTTGGTGTATTTCTACGGAACGCTGTGAGCGACCGTAAAGCGGCAAAAGGTTGCCTTTGTATATGTCTTTGCGACAGCGGCGCAAAAGTTGTCTATTGTAATGGAATGCATGGTTTCTATTACAAATAACTATAATTCAGATTGTAAACGACATTATGCGTGTTCCAAACGCAACACTTCCTCCATTAGTTCAAGTCCAGTCCATTAATCCCGTGAGCAGATATAAACAAATATCTGGCTACGTCGCTTCAATGACGTCCATAGACTGACGTCAGTGTTTGATGAACCAAACAATTGGGGTCTTGCCCCTTTTCGGGAGCTGGACCCAAATAATGTGAAGGAAAAAATGGCAATATACAATAACTCAGCCCGAACCATCTACATTATTCGTGTTGAGGCCACAAACTTAGAAAAAACGGTGAGAAACGATTTAGAAACGGGTATTAAAAAACACATTTATTACAATGATCAAATTACTTCATAGGTTTTTAGTTTACTGAGTTCATGATTGAGTCTTTTAAAAACATTATTTCATGTTGGCAGACTTAAATAGTGATATGATTAACTTATAATATGTTACAGTTACTGTTCTTTTTAGGTGCCCAAAAACAAATTCGCAAGATGTTATTGTGTATATTGAGAAGTGAATACAGATGAGGAAAACCAGGATCCTGGATGTGTGTGTGTGTGTATATATATATATATATATATATATATATATATATATATATATATATATATATATATATATATATATATATATATATATATATATATATATATATATATATATATATATATATAAAAATAAAAATAAAATTTTAATCAGTCATCTTCTGCATCATCAAAGGCCACGCCCATCGCTTCATGCTTTCTGTAAAAGAAAATTAAAAATAAAATGCAATGATATAGTAAATGTTTTCTTCCTGTTAGTTAAGATATATATACACTACTCACAAAAAGTTAGGGATATTCGGCTTTCGGGTGACATTTTTTGTTGCGGTATACCCACCGCTGTGTTGGCTTTTGTTTCAATAAATTGTTTGAGATGAGGAAATGACCATTCCATGCTTCTACTTAAATGTCCTACTTTCATAATATAAAATCACTGTAGCGTGAACTTTTTACATTTTCCATAAATTTCACCCGAAAGCCAAATATATATATATTTTATAAATTAAAATAAAAACAGCTACCTCTTGGTTCCCGGGTTGATGAGGGAATCCCCCGGGAGACGTTTCTTCAATGTGACAGGTGGTCCAGTCTTCCGTTGTGCCCTCGGCGCAAAGTCTGGAAGTGAATAGCAGTTGCCATTAGACAATAAACTTACCCACCTCCACAATATTTATAATTTGAGTTGTTTCATGGTTTTATTTTATTCCTACAGCACTTCCTTCTGCAATACAGTGATTCATGAGATTCAAGAGGTTTTTATTTGTCACAAACATATATGCAGTGAAAAGCCTTCACAACGCACCCAGAGATTATGCACAATAGTTACTAAACCGAACATAATAGCTAACCTAATTCCTACCAAACTAACTAAGTGAAACTAACTGATTCCTAAAACGTAATGCAGTTAGTGAATAGAATAATAGAAATAAAATAAAAATTAAATAAGACTCAAAAAGATAATACAAAGCAGGGGTACAAAACAAGGGAATAGAGTTATGTATATGGGATAGGCTATTATGATAGTAATATTACAATTAAATAAATAAATTAATCAATTAATCAATATTTCAGTTTATGTAAAAAATGGTTTTAGTGCCAAACCATTTCAATCTTCTTTGTTTATCAGTGGTTGCCATGGTGATTCTAATGATGATGTCTATTACTAACCACGCCGCCATTTTCCATTGGGATAGAAACTGAGGAAGAAAAAGGCAGTGAAATGTTCTCCTTTACCTGGGTGCCGCCTTTGTTGGTGATTTTTCATCGGGCTGACAGACTGGGATCTCACTGGAAGAAATAAAGACACAATCATAGTAGAATAAATCATATCAATGTATATGTGAAAAATTGAAATTATAGTTATGTTTTAATTCACAAAGTAAATAAGTTTACATTATTAATCATTTACAAATAATCTGTTGTTACACGGTGAAATTAAATTGTAGAATTTCATGATAAGATGCTAAAATTAATTGTTCGTTTTTAAACAATGTTGAAAATGCTTAAGAGTTTGTTTACAATAAATTTTCTTATTATATTTATTTCAGGTTCTCCATCTGTTATCTATCTTCTCTTTCTTCTTAGGGGTCGCCACAGCGGATTATCTGCCCCCAATAACTTCTGTTCTGCACATATTCCTCCCTTACACCAACCGCCTGCATGTCCTCCTTCACCACATCCATAAACCTTCTCTTTGGCATTCCTCTCTTCCTCTTACCTGGCAGCTCCATCCTCAGCATCCTTCTCCCAATGTAACTCTCATCTCTCCTACACACGTGTCCAAACCATCTCAATCTGGCCTCTCTCACTTTTCCACCAAACTGTCCAACCTGAGTTGTCCTTCTAATGTACTCATTCTTAATCCTGTCCATCCTTGTCACTCCCAATAAAAATCTCAACATCCTCAACTCTGCCACCTCCAGTTCAGCCACCTGCCTTTTTGTCAGTGCCACCGCCTCTAAACCGTACAACATGGCTGGTCTCTCTACCGTCCTGTAGACCTTCCCCTTCACTCTTACTGGAACCCTTCTGTCACAGATCACTCCGGACACTCTTCTCCACCCACTCCACCCTGCCTGTACTCTCTTCTTCACCTCTCTCCCGCACTCTCCGCTGCTTTGGATGGTCGACCCCAAGTACTTGAACTTATCCGCCCTCTCCACCTCCACTCCTTGCATTCTCAGATTTTCGCCGCCCTCCCTCCCATTCAGGCACATGTATTCTATCTTACTCCTGCTGATTTTCATTCCTCTTCTCTCTAATGCATGCCTCCACTTCTCCAGGCTCTCCTTAACCTGCTCCCTACTCTTGCTACAGATCACAATGTCATCCGTGAACATCATAGTCCACGGAGACTCCTTATCATACAGATCTTAAAATCGATTGCTTATGCCTATATTTGGACACTAGGGGGAAATAGCAGGCTTTTCCTCATTCTACACAAACTTTGGATCAGGAGATCCTGTTTGTGTCATCTTTCTCACCGTTTTCTAGGGGTATTACATTTACATGAGACGTTAATTTACCAATAAATAACCAAGAGAAAAGTAGCTTACCGTTGTTGTCAAACTTTGTAAGGCACTCCGCCATTCTGAACAGCAACTCCTTCAGTTCCTTTTTGGCATCCGCTCCCTCCAGCCTAGGCAGGGTCAAGCTCGGTCCCTGAAACCGCAGTCTAGGCGCAGCACGGCGTTGGTGTCTTGCACCAAGACTGAGGAGGAGCTTCCTGTATCGAGAGCAGATCTGGTGGGGGAAAAACAGCAGTGGGTTATTCAAATGCACTCCAATTCAGAAATAAATCAGTAAAAAGTGGTTTGAGAAGTGCAGGGATGATAATGTTTATGGCTAACCTGGCTTTAATGATGAAGTCCTCTGCAGATTTCAGGAAAGGCTTTGGCCCAAAAAGGTAAAAGTTAGAACCAAACAAGATCCTTAGAGAAGGTTTATTGGAAACAGCGAGTTACTTACAAACTGGCTCAACGTGTCCTCGGTGATATCAGTGCTCCACACATCATCAGCATCTGTTAAACTAAATCAGAATCAGAATCTGTCTTTAGGGCCAAATAATTTTTCGATGTACAAGGAATTTGCATTGGTGTATTGATGTACAGACAATTAGCATAAAAATCTTAACAGTCTAAAATATATCCATACATCTATCTATGTACCGATCAGCTACAACATTAAAACTACCACTAATATTGTGTAGGTCCCCTTCGTGCAACCAAAACAGCCCTGACCCGTCGTGGCATGGACTCCACAAGACCTCTGAAGGTGTCCTGTGGTGTCTGGCACCAAGATGATAGCAGCAGATCCTTTGAGTCCTGTAAGTTGCGATGTGGGGCCTCCATGTATCAGACTTGTTGTTCCAGCACATTCCACAGATGCTCGATCGAATTGAGATCTGGGGAATTTGGAGATCAAGTTAACACCTTGAACTCTTTGTCGTGTTCCCCAAACAATTCCTGAACAATTTTTTCAGTGTGGCATGGCGCTTTATTCTGCTGAAAAAGGCCCCTGCCATCAGGGAATTTAAGAGGTATAACTGGTCTGCACCAATCTTTAGAGTGGTATGGGCCAAAGTAACATCCACATGAATGCCAGGACCCAAGGCAACAGAACATTGCCCAGAGCATCACACCGCCTCAAATAGCTTGGCTTCTTCTCATAGTGCATCCTGCTGCAGTCTCTTCCCCAGGTAAACAACACACACGCACCATGGCACCTAGGGCCATCCACATAATGTCAAAGAAAACCTAATTCATCAGACCAGGCCATCTTCTTCCATTGCTCCATTGTCCAGTTTAGATGCTCACATGCCCATTGTGGGCGCTTTCGGCGGTGGACAGGGGTCAGCATGGATACTGACCGGTCTGCAGCTACACAGCCCCATATGCTGCAAGCTGCGATGCACTGTGTGTTCTGACACCTTTCTATCATAGCCAACATTAACTTTTGCAGCATTTGTGCTACAGTAGCTCTTCTGTGGGATCAGACCAGACGGCTAGACTTTGCTCCCCAAGTGCATCATGACCCAATCACCCGTTCCAAGTTGTCCTTCGTTGGACCACTTTTGGTAGTTACCACTGCATACCAGAAAAACCCAACAAGACCTGCCGTTTTGGAGATGCTCTGACCCAGTCGTCTAGCCATCACCATTTGGCTCTTGGCAAAGTCCCTCAGATCCTTAGGCTTGCAAATTTTTCAACTTCATAGAACAATACAATACATCAACTTCAAGAACTGACTGTTCACTTGCTGCCTCATATATCCCACCTCTTGACAGGTGCCATTGGAACGAGATGAGCAATGTTATTCACGCCACCCGTCAGTGTGAATGTTGTGACACACACACACACACACACACACACACACACACACACACACACACACACACACACACACACACACACACACACACACACACACACACACACACACACACACACACACACACACACACACACACAAAATTAGAATTACATGAAAAAGTTCAATATTTTTTGTCACGCATTTCAGAAAGTGAAACCCATATAGATTCATTACTCGTAGAGTAAATATTTCAAGCCTTTATTTCTTGAAATTTTGATGACTGTGGCTATAGATAATGAAAACCCAAAATTCAGTGTCTCAGAAAATTTGAATATTGTGAAAAAGTACAATATTGGAAATTCATGGTGTCACACCCTAAGCAGCTAATTAACTCAAAACACCTGCAAAGGTTTCCTGAGCCTTGAAATGGTCTCTCAGTCTGGGTCAGTAGGCAACACAATCATGGGGAAGACCGCTGACTTGACAGATGTCCAGAAGACAGTCATTGACACTCCCCACAAGGAGGGTAAAGCCACAAAAGGTCATTGCTAAAGAAGCTGGTTGTTCAGAGTGCTGTATCCAAGCATATTCATAGAAAGTTGAGTGGAAAGAAAAAGTGTGGTAGGAAAAGGTGCACCAGCAAAAGGAATAACCGCAGCCTTGAGAGGATTGTCAAGCAAAATCCATTCAAGAATTTGGGGGAAGCTTCACAAGGAGTGGACTGAGCCTGGAGTCAGCGCATCAAGAGCCACTACGCACAGACGAATCCAAGGCATGGGCTACAAATGTCGCATTCCTCATGTCAAGCCACTCCTGAACCAGCGACAACGTCAGAAGCGTCACACCTGGGCTTTGGAGAAAAAGAACTGGACTGTTGCTCAGTGGTCCAAAGTCCTCTTTTCAGATGAAAGTAAATTTTGCATGTCATTTGGAAATCAAGGTCCCAGAGTCTGGAGGAAAAGTGGAGAGGCACAGAATCCACATTGCTTGAAGTCCAGTGTGAAGCTTCCACAGTCAGTGATGATTTGGGCTGCCGTGTCATCTGCTGGTGTTGGTCCACTGTGTTTCCTGAAGTCCACAGTCAACACCGCCATTGACAAGGACATTTTAGAGCACTTCATGCTTGGAGATGGAGATGCTGATTTCATTTTCCAGCGGGACTTGGCACCTGCCCACACTGCCAAAGGTACCAAAAGCTGGTTCAATGACCATGGTGTTACTGGGCTTGACTGGCCATCAATCTCGCCTGATCTGAACCCCATAGAGAATCTATGGGGTTCACACACACACACACACACACACACACACACACACACACACACACACACACACACACACACACACACACACACACACACACACACACACACACACACACACACACACACACACACACACAATAAAGTTACACCTGTTCAATTGCTTGTTAACATACATAGCTAATCAGCCAATCACATGGCAGCAACTCATTGCATGTAGGCATGGTGAGGATGATTTGCTGAAGTTCAAACCGAGCATCAGAATGGGGAAGAAAGGGGATTTAAGTGACTTTGTTGGTGCCAGACGGGCTGGTCTGAGTATTTCAGAAACTGCTGACCTACTGGGATTTTCACGCACAACCATTTCTAGGGTTTACAGAGAATGGTCCGAAAAAGAAAAAATATCCAGTGAGCGGCAGTTGTGTGGATGAAAATGTCTTGTTGAAGTCAGAGGAGAAGGGGCAGACTGTTTCGAGATGTTAGAAAAGCAACATTAACTCAAATAACTACTCGTTACAACCAAGGTATGCAGAATACCATCTCTGAAAGCACAACACATTGAACCTTAAAGTAGACGTCCTGCTGGCTACAGCAGCAGAATACCACACCCGGTGCCACTCCTGTCAGCTAAGAACAGGAAACTGAGGCTACAATTCGCACAGGCTCACAAAAAAAGGACAATAGAAGATTGGAAAAACGTTGCCTGGTCTGATGAGTCTCGATTTCAGCTGCCACATTCAGATGGTAGGGTCAGAATTTGGTGTAACAACATGAAAGCATGGATCCATCCTGCCTTGTATCAACGGTTCAGGCTGGTGGTGTAATGGTGTGGGGGATATTTTCTTGGCACACTTTGGGCCCCTTAGTACCAATTGAGCATCGTTTAAACGCCACTGCATACCTGAGTATTGTTGCTGACCATGTCCATCCCTTTATGACCACAGTGTACCCATCTTCTGATGGCTACTTCCAGCAAGATAACGCACCATGCCACAAAGCTCAAATCATCTCAAACTGGTTTCTTGAACATGACAATGAGTTCACTGTACTCCAATGGCCTCCAGTCACCAGATCTCAATCCAATAGAGCAGGGCTGCCCAATAGTAGATTGCGAAGGTAGTGCGAGTAGATCGCACGCCATTCAAAAAATAAATAAATAAATAAATAAATAATTACAATCTGCAAGGAAAAGACAAAACCGTGGTCAACATGATCAGTTCAGTTATGTAGTGCAACCTCTGTCCTCAAAGCTGCAGCGCCATGAACTTTCAAAACCTTGCATCAAAGCTGGAGACCCAAGGGAAGGCAGGGAGGGGAGGGGTGCGAGGAGCGCCCCGACAGTGCGCCCTACACAGAGCAGATTGAAAACTGTCTTTCAGACTTTGACAAACGGTTTCAAGACTTTGCTTTACTCGAGCCAATCGCTACGTTCATGTGCTACCCATTTAGGGAAGATGTTGAGGTTGATCTACTCGCATCAAAAATTGCAACACTGTTCCACCTGAACTGGTCTGCAATGGAGGATGAGATGTTGACACTACAGGCTGACATTCAGCTCAGGTCCAGGGCTCATGGACTGTTTCCGAACTTACTCACAGAGGAAAAGTACCCAAACATGAGGAAAGGTGCTACCTCCTTGACTGCATTATTCGGCTCTACTTATTTATGTGAGTCAGCCTTTTCCCACATGAAGATTATTGGGTCTAAATAGCGTTCCACCATGACGGATGATCATTTGGAAGCCTGCTTGAGGCTGGCTACCAGCAGCTACTGTCCGGACTATGCAACCCTGGCCGGCTCCATTCAGTGCAAGTCATCAGAGTAAAGTAGTGACCATAAATATATTTAATGCTATTGTGCCGTAAGGGTTCATGCAGGGATGCAAGGTACGCCAACATATATTGTATATATGAAGTATACTCAGTATATACATATAAATAAATATATTTAGCATTTTTTAATGAAGGTAGATCATTTTGACCTGGTCATTTTAAAAGTCACCTAACCCTAACCCTAAGCCGAAAAAGAGAGGGCACCCCTGCAATAGAGCACCTTTGGGATGTGGTGGAACGGGAGGTACGCATCATGGATGTGCAGCCGACAAATCTGCAGTATTCATTACCAAATTATTATTATTATTATTAGTAGTAGTAGTAGTAGTATTACTTTATTAATCCCTATGGGACACATTAATTATATTTGTAGTTTTAGTTATTATTAGTAATTCGTTAAGCAATACAATGTCTACGATGGCTAAAGTCCAAGTTAATTATGAGAATGTCATTACAATATATTGCACAATTACTGAACTAGTCGTGTGTGTGTGTGTGTGTGTGTGTGTGTGTGTGTGTGTGTGTTTGGTTGTTCTGTGTTAGCCGATGTTGTTCCGAATTCCCACTTTTATTCTGAAAGGCACATAAACTCACCAGATAGTGTGTGTTCCCGATTGTTTTCTCACGCAGCATAATAACTTCGATTTGGTCGTTGCCTCCGGCACGATGAAGTACGACGCTCGGTGTCCGTCCATGATCCTTGTCAACGCAACACTGTTGATACGTTGACCTGTCTGAAACAGGAAGTGGCGGAACATCAAAACAAGCCGTCATCCAATCATCGTCCTCTTCTTATTCTCCGTTTCCGCAGACTTCAACCAATCAATCAATTCATTCGGTTACTGTGAAATTAAATAATAATAACAAAACATTCTAATACATTTTATAATCATTTTTTGTCCTCAATATTTATTTTGCTACACCCTGTTTTCAATAGTTTGAAGTATTCTGCAACGGCCCGAAGTCGATTAATGATGCGTTCCACTGATGCTCGAACTCGGAAAAACCCGACTTCGAGCTGGGAAAAACGCTTGGGTCCGGATTCACAAGCTCACGCAACAAGGTGACGTCGTCACGCAACAAGGTGACGTCGTTGCGGGGACCATGCTTCCCCGAACGGAGGCGCAGCGAGACACGTTCGCCTGGGAAGTGGCGTCCGATCGTGTTTCGGAGCGTAGCGGGCGTCTCGTTACGCACTTAAACCGACGTGAATGACGTGGTTACGCACAGCCTTGAACGTGCGCGCTGTGGTGACGAGTGGTTCACGTGTGAGTTTTATTTACATTACGTTTATTTATTTTATTTTAAAATTTGCCCTAAGGGTACAGACAATTATGCAACAAGTGTGATTCCATCTCGTGATATTGACCATATACATTTATACAGTATGTTACGATGTGAGAAAGGAGCTAGCGACTCAACAGATTATTTAGCACACTGGGAGCTAATGCTACACAACTAAACAACGTAGCGGTCTGTAACCCCTCGCTTTGCTTTGGATAATTCTTCTAATTCTTTAAGTTACTTAAATTTAGTTTTTGAGACTTTTGACTTTAATCCCATTACATTCCAAAGAAAACATCTTTACTTTTTACACTTCTACGACAAGGATAACATTTCCCCGTTACTTTTGTTAAAAAAAATAAAAATCAGATCGAACTGTTGCTTTGGGACGGCTCATCAGTGATTGATTAGGTTCATATATTTCATCATATCTTTTCATCACTTTCATATCATGAGATCATCTTTGGAAATTGTAACGTGATATGAATGAGCACCCATCTGCAGAAAATAAGTACAGTAGATCTTTATGCTGTATTGAAGATTCAAGAGGTTTATTTTTCACATACATATACATACTTTCATACCTATATGCAGTGAAATGCCTTTGCAACGCCCCCGGAGATTGTGCACAATTCTGACTAAACCGAACATAATAGCTAACCTAATTCCTACCTACCTAGCTAACTAACTGAAACTAACTGATTTCTAAAACGCAATGCAGTTAGTGTACAGAATAATATTAATAAAATTAAAAGACTCAAAAAGATAATACAAAGTGGGGGTACAAAATAGAAGGGAATAGAGTTATGTATATGGGATAGGCTATTTGTATATACAGATATGTGCAGTAAAAATATTTACTGTGTAGTATACAACAGTACGACACAGCAATACAGTAACACCAAACAGAACAGCAATACAGCGCAGTATGCAGTAACCCAGAACAGTGATACAGTACAGTATGCAGTAACCCAGAACAGTGATAAAGTATGCGGTACAGTATGTTACATACAGTACAGTAAGGCAGTGTGAGTGACTCAGTGCTTTTTGTTAGGACCCCTGGTGAGTTCAGCATTGACAGTTCTTATGGCTTGTGGGAAGAAACTCCATTACAGTCTCTCTGTCCTCGCTGTGTGACTGCGGAGGCGCTTTCCCGACCGCAGCAGCTGGAACAGTGCGTTGTTGGGGTGGTGAGGATCCTTCATGATCCTGTGGGCTCTGCTACTACACCTCCTGATGTATAAGTCCTGTAAGGAGGGGAGGGTAGTTCCAGTGATATGTTTGGCTGAACACACCACACTCTGCAGGGCCCGCCTGTCCTGAGCAGTACATTTCCCAAAACAGGCAGTGATGTTGCCTGTCAGGATGCTCTCCACCGCTCCAGAGTAGAAGGACTTGAGGATCCCCTCCAAGACCCTGAATTTCTTTAGCTGCCTGAGGTGGTAAAGATGCTGCCTCGCCTTTCTCATCAGAGTGTCAGTATGTAAAGTCCATGTTAAATCCTCCGTGATGTGGATTCTAGGATACTTGAAGCTGTTCACCCTGTCGACAGAAGTCCCATTAATCACCAACGGCGCGTGCATCCTCAGTTGTAATCCCCTCCTAAAATTCCACAATCAGCTCCTTAGTTTTGCTGATGTTCAGGAGGAGGCTGTTGTCCTGGCACCAGACGTTAGCAGCAAACTTGATGATGGTGTTGGACCTGGACCTGGCCACACAGTCATGATAGTACAGGGAGTATAGTAGGGGGCTGCATACGCAGCCCTGGGGGGATCCTGTGTTCAGGGTGAGGGAGCTGGACATGTGCCTCCCCACCCTAACCACCTGGGGCTGGGCTGAGAGGAAGTCCAGGATCCAGGCACATTGCGGAGTGTTCAGTCCTAGCTCCCGCAGCTTGACAGCCAGTCTGGTGGGTACTAAGTTATTTAAAGCTGAACTGTAGTCAATGAACAGCATTCTCACATAGGCCCCCTTCCGGCCATCCAGGTGCGTGAGTGTGGTGTGCAGTACCTGTGAGACCACATGTCCGTGGAGCTGTTGGGCCGGTACACAAACTGAAGCGGGTCCAAGGTGCGGGGGAGGGAGGTGCAGATGTAATCCTTAATCAGCCTCTTGAAGCACTTCATGACCACCGAGATGAGGGCCACCGGACGGTAGTCATTCAAGTGGGCTGGAGAGACAATCTTCGGCACAGGGATGATGGTGGACCTCTTGAAGCAGGACAGAACCACCGACTCGGCTAGGGAGGCATTGAATATCCTAGTGAACACCAGGGCTAGCTGATTAGCACAAGACTTCAGTACTCACCTAGATATGCCATCTGTGTTCACCATGCAGGTGAAGAGCCCTCCCAACGTCAGGCTCAGACACTGAGTGTGCGCGCTCATCCCCAGGGGTGTAACTCCAATTAGCCGGCAAGCTATAGACTGTAGATACTATTATAGACTGTATTATAGTCAAGTACCTTTGCTTAACTAGAAAAGTCGATGTGGTACTATCACTACACCAATCAGTGTATCAGGGTATTGGTAAAAGGTACCTCTTCTCTCTCTACATTTTAGATATAACTGCAACAGAGGGATGCTATGCAGAACACGCTGCGATGGCTTGGAAGTCCAGGACTCGCAGTCTGCAGGTTTTTGACACAGAGCTGAGCGCCGATGCAGTGGAGTGGTGTCCGGTCCCTCAGTGGCACAACGTCTTGGCATGTGGGACTTACCAACTCCAGAAAGGATCAGATGGGGTAAGGCTGTACCTGGTCAAGTCATCAATATCTGTAAGAAGTGTGGTTTGTTTACATTTGACTGTTTGTGCACAATGCTAGGCGGTGGAAGAGGACGCCGCCCCCAGTCGGATTGGTCGTCTGTACCTGTTTGAGTTTCGACAAGAGGGACCCATGACCCCGCCGCTGACTGAGCTGCAGCATGTGGACACGGCGGCCATTTTAGATTTGAAATGGTAAATATTTACACAAACACGGGGCTGGGAGATATAAATAAAGAGAAAATAAATCAATTTTACAAATCGTATTGTAAAAAAAGGCAACATCTTCTTGTCATTGCTAGTTTTGACTGACAATTTCTGTCAAAATATGACAAATTCTAAAAAAAAAGAATAAAATTGGATTACTGTAGTTTCTCAAAAGTGCCCTAGAGCTGAGTTTTATATTTTGCATGCCCTCAAGGTGCCACATTCCTCTTTCTGAAAAGCCAGTATTGGGCATGGCCACTGCCGTCGGGGAGCTGCAGTTATACACGCTAACGGACAGTCAGGTGAGAGTGGAAGAGTGGAATTGTGATATAATGAGGAATTCCCAACCCTTTTAACTTTGGCAAATTGATAAGGCGTTTTGTTGATACACTTATGGAAAAAAAATGCTTTACAGTGAGAGAGCATGTACGGTTAAAATTCACTTTCAAGTATATTGGCTTTTGTGGGGATCCAAAGATATTTAGATAGTACAGGGAATGTGAAGCTGATGTCACATTGCTGGAGCAAGCCGCCATATTCGGGGGATCACTCACGTTGACTGTTAATGTCGGTTGATTTTTTTGAGTTAAAAGATGGCTTGGAAGTCTTGTTTGGTGAAAAACTGCCACAGAAAATCTTACACCCATCTTGTGTGAAACCTCAACCATTACTTTTTTCCCTTACTTTCTTCAGTTTTGTAAATTTAGTATATTTTACCTATTTCTCTATGCAATTGAATTGAAGTGATCCTCCAAAAATGGCGACGGGGGTCCATAGCAACCGTCAAACTTCACATTCCCTGTCAAGCAGAAAAATGTATACAAATCATCTCCAGTTAATCATTCTCAAGCTTGCTGAATCTACAGTGGTACATGGAAATTGCAAGGCCACCATAACAAATAGCAGAATCAACACTATTGTAAAGGTATAGAAATAAAGCGCTTGACAGAAAATGTGAGTCACAAGCTATAAATGTAATAAAGAAATTATAAATAATGGCAGTATACTAAATTGCTGAGTTTGACTTCCTTAATACTAGGAAAGGTTATTAGTCTGCCTTGCCCTCTACTGAACTTAAAGGGTTAGGTCGGCCTAACAGCTCGTTCTGAGAAAAACCTCAAACCTGAACATACCTGGTGTGGTGCACAGCGAAAACATTAGATGCGCAGGTGGTGGAATGTCCTGATGCGTGTGTCCATCCGGCAGGAAGGCTGTCAGGCTCTGAAGCCTCTCACCAGTCTGTCCATGGGAGCGAAGTGCTTGGCTCTGTCTTTGGACTGGTCCACTGGGAGAGGGGATAGGTAACGCAGCCATTCACTACCCTGTGTTGGATTCCGGTGATTCAGATTCAGAATTCAGTTGCTTCACGGCGGGCTTTTACCTCCTGTCTGCAGTGGTGACGTGCGCGTGGTGTGTAGCGACTCTTTGGGGTCCGTCAGTGTTCTGTCGGCAGGCGAGGCTGGCCTGAGGGCCGCGAGGCAGTGGAAGGCCCACGACTTTGAGGCCTGGATCTCCGCCTTCTCCTACTGGGACACGCAGCTGGTTTACTCTGGTATCGAATGACACTGACTGTCATGTACAGTTGGTGCGAATACATATTTTAAAATGTACCTACTGTAAGTTGCTTTGGATAAAAGTCCCATCTAAATGATGTAATGTCATGATATGAGGACGGGTCACTGTCCACTTAAGTAATTAGGGTTTTTCAGGGATATACACTACATCCTGTTTTCTATATCTTCCAAATGCAGAACCAGACATATGATTATTAAAGAAATCTTTGTATTTTTTCAACCTGTGTGTCGGAACACACCAGGTGGGGACGACTGCAAACTGAAGGGCTGGGACCTGCGGATCAGTCCCTCCTCCCCCACTTTCATCAGCAAGAGGTGAGAGGTGCTTCAAGTGATGTTTGTCATGTATACATATAATTTAAATCTTTTTAAAAACCAAGTTGGTTTGTTGCGATATGCCTTGGATCTAAATCGCGTGCTGTTTCCTGTGAAGGCACACGATGGGTGTGTGCAGTATTCACAGTAACCCACATCGGGAGCACATCCTGGCAACTGGAAGGTAACTCCCCTGATGAATATTATAATGATCTCTGCAGGCCTCCATGTATTTGTTGTTTTTATAACATGTTTTTAATGATACAATATCAACTAGTTGATTGCATTAGGTGGAGTTAGAACCTTGTGTCACAATACCAGGGCATTGCCGTGTAGCACAGCTTTTGTCACCCTGTTTAATTGTGACGAGGCTCCTTTTCCCCCTCCGTAGTTATGACGAGCAGGTGCTGCTTTGGGACGGCAGGAACATGCGGCAGCCGCTTAGCGAGAGCGCCGTAGGTGGAGGCGTGTGGAGGCTGAAGTGGCATCCTGTCCACCAGAACTTGCTGCTGGCAGCCTGCATGCACAACGACTTCCATATACTCCACTGCCAGCAGGCCCTCGGTGTGTGTGTGTGTGTGTGTGTGTGTGTGTGTGTGTGTGTGTGTGTGTGTGTGTTTAAGTTTACAGCTAAACACAATCTGACTGGGCATCTCTATTTTTTTGTATTTGTAAAGTGTGAGACAAGGGGAGGAAAAGATGAATGCATCCTCATTGGATGAAGGTTGGAAAGGGGTGTCAAAGTTTGGGTCCATTGCTGTGCGAAATAGGAGAAAGGATAAAATTTTACATAGTTGATTAATAACTTGATTTGGGTGTAGTTGTAGCAAAAAGCCTTCATGACTTTGGGTGTTACTATACAACAACTTGCAGTATTCTTTTCGTGGGAAGTCTGACAAAGAACTGATTTTAATGCCATAAGTAAAAAATCTCAAGCTTTTGGGCAAAAGGTGATGATAGTCTCTGATAATACAGGCTGGCACGCTCACTCAAGGTGGGGAAAAACACACTGACACTTTTCTATCGAGAAGCTATCTATGCCACATCAAAACCTACACAATATCAAAACTTTTATCTCGGTCCCTTTTGCCCTCCTGTTATCAGCTCGTAGCCTAGCCTTGGTGAGAATCGGCTGGATTATCACTGGTTGCCATAGCTGGTGGTGGCCTTCTTAAATGTCATTTTAAGCCTGTTGTGACGTCCCCCCCCCCCCCCCCAATTGTCCTGTAGAGGGCAGTGGTGTGGCATGCCCCATCCTGGCCTCCTACATCCTCCACAACTCGCTGGCGTACGGCGCCGACTGGTCCAGGGTGTCTCTGGACGATCCTCCCCCCTGCTCCCCTCAGCCGGCTGAGCCCAAGTGGGGCCCAGCAGAGGGCGGGGGTCACCTAAGGATCCAGTACGAGTCCCCCACGGCAAGCTTCGACACGTCGCTGGAGGATGACGCCGGCTGCTACATCCCAGAGAGCCCGGCGCCACTGCCACCACCCCCGCCCACCGCATCGGGGGAGGGCGGGCCCTCGCTGTCCTGTCTCCTCGCGAGCTGCTCCTTCTACGACCATATGCTGCATGTGTGGCGCTGGGACTGGACCCCTGAGGAGGCCCCCGGTGCCGCTCAGAATCAAACAGAAGAAAGCCAGGCTGGAGCCGTGGCCAAATTAGCACTGTAGAAAGTCCAACGTGTGGACTCAGTAGCCTTCCACGTGCACAAAACAGAATTTATATATTATTGCCTTGTCTATTTCCATGTTTTGATAAGACAAAATGCGACTGGAGGTTTGTAGTCTCTTTTAAGTCTGCGGCAACCTGAAGAAGGAAATGCCGTTAGCACATTTGACGTATAATTCTATTATATATTTTTCCCAACATAATTCTGTAGTTGTAATTTTGGAGTTAGTTTGCGCAGTATTGTTTATCCTCTTCCTAGAACAAACACCTGTAATCATAAACTCCAGTCTTTGGGGTTATAGCAAAGTGCTTTTAATTACTTTAAAGGGGCCTTTTATGCAAGACTCGGTTTTTCAGTGATGTGCACATACATTTGGGTCTCTGATGGGCCTATTAACACAAAAACTGTGAAATAAAACAACCCAGTCAGTTTCCATGAGCAGTCTGTTTCAGAACACGTCCTAAAATGAGAAGTTCAGCTTCGGGTCTCAGGAGCATTGAGACACATTAGAATTAAAACCGCCCCCAATTTGAGTAACTCCACACACACCTGGAGCGTGATTGGACCTTCTAGTATCGAAGAAAGGACTAATCATGGGAATTGATTACAATTTAAATTAGGCCTTGTAGAGCTAACATGAGTGAAGCTCATACTCAAATGCAATTGGCTCACAGAACTCGGAACTTGTGCTCAAACCCCATTGGCTCACAGAACTAGGGGCGTTGGGAGAGCGGCTCCACCCACTGAAACAGGCCTTTTTCAGACAGGGTGGAATGTTAGAATGGCTCAAATACTCTTGAGTGGTATTTTCAGCAGAAACTTTACAAATATGTTTTGGGGACTTCAGTGAGCATATATTAACTTGGTGAAAAGGAGTATAATTTGTCCACTTTAACTGTAAAATGCCTTTATTAAATTGTTATATAAAGACCTTGCTCATAAGCTCAGTTACCCGTTACAGTGTGTGTAATTTAAAATACTTGGGAGATAATAAATCCTTCCCTTCTAGAAATGTTTTAATCTGATTGCCTTGAAAGATGGTTAAGATGCTTCAGCCAGAGAAGAGTAGCATTTGAAGGTGGAGTTTAAGGATTTTCTTACCCTTCAGTACTATGAGATATATGCAAGTTCCCAGACCCTTCCGTATTGGTTATTGTGAGATGCATTTTGGACTCAACATATTGCAGTTAAACATATTTCTGGAAATGTTGCTATTTTTAATCACAATGTTTCGAATGGCAGATGTTAATCAGTACATATTTTGGAGAAAGTGTCAAATGTTGTTGTAATGAACCACCAACGGAACTCTTTACTTTGAACCTGTTGCTTAGACGACAAACGGTTGATTTTGTGATTGAGTACCCACTTCGCTTGACAACTTAAAATCCTAATTCTGTATCAGTTTTAACAACTACAGTCACAATGATGGGATGCTCTGGCAGGTCCACGGTCTTGCCAGTGTCCTTCCATTTCATATGTCACAGGCTGGTTCAATTCACCGTACAAAGTTCTTGGGATACAGTTTGAAAACCTTTCCATCCTGAGTGGTCTCGAATCCATATTTCTCCAACTGCTCCTTGTTGAAAGTGCCCTCGTCAAAGTCTTTGGCGATCTGAGGTACGATGACTTCTGCAAACAGGCCCTCGGCGGTGACGGGCGGCCCCGTCCCCTGGGGAGTGCGGTACGACACGTAGGGCTTGAGCTTGAACCCCTCCAGCTTGGGCACAATGAACTCGGGGATCATGGCCTGCACCGAGATGAATTTCCTGCTGGAGAGCCGCAGCCCGGTCGGCCTGGCTGTCCTGCCTTTGTTGTGGGTCCTGGCGCCCTTCTTGCTGGTGAACTCGGCCATTCGGTCGGCTCCCCTGATGAGGCCTCGGGTCAGCGCTGACAACACACCCATGGTACCGATGGGCTATTGGGGATGCCGGAATGAACTATGAACCTGTTGTGGGGATAGCATTTATTAGTCATTTCAAGTAAACTCACTGTACATTTCAATAAGGCTCGTTCTAAACTTTGGGAATACTAAAAATTTAAATAAACAAGCTGCGAGCATGCAAATCTAGCAATTTATTATAACTGATTCTTTAGTCATCCCCAGAGGCAGCAAAGTGGGGTGTTAGTGCAGCTCAAATAAAAACAATCGGCAATAATAAAGTAAGATGAATAAAAACAAGGAAAAAAAATTGTATATTAAAAAATGAACTAAAAATTTGAGAAATTTGCAATACACAAAGCTACAAAACTAACAAAACAATATTAATTGACAATATGCAAAGCTATAACTATAATTTGACAATATACAATAAGCCCAAAATTAACAGTTTGTTTGTTTTGGCGATATAGAATAACGGCTGTCACAAATAGGAAATTGTGTAAGTTTGTAATTTTGCATACATGCATAATAAATGTATCTATGTTTTAAGTTTATAATAGCTATATACGACACATAATAGTAACTTTAACTAGTGCTTAGAAAAACGTGAGGACATCGCAGAATTACAGATGGATAAATGAACTGATGTCAGTGAGTGATTTCTACGTTAGATAGCTTACAACTAGCTTGGAGATAGCGAGCTACACCACCAAGGCCAGTTTAAATCCATGGGGATTGTTTGGTTATTTACCATCAAGATTTAAAACAAAAGTAAGCATTTTTTGGGCTAATACCGTGAAATGCTTTCAGATAGTTGTGACGAGAACAATAACATAAAAGCCATTTTCTAACCTTCAGCACGATCTTGTGGAGCTGACAGCGACTCCTGCACCCGACGCTCCAGTAAAACATTCGGTGATTGGCTGGAACGCGATGCGGACGGCCAATGAGAACGCGAGACACTGCTTGTAAATCATTTGGGGCTTCGTAGTAGTGGGGAAAGGTTCGAATCTTGCCAAGATTCGGTTCTTAACGAATCACCCAGTGTAAAGAGTCGTTCGATTTTCCGAATTCTTCGTGCGTTTGATTCAGTTGGTATAACGCAAGGGTGAGAATTCTGTAAATATATATATATATATATATATATATATATATATATATATATATTTCGGCGAAAGAATGCAAACTAATTCTTTCAAAAGTATTTCATTTGGCAGAGAAATACAAAGCGTGGATTGCAACACTATTTACTCCAGTCAAAATCATGTTTTGATGGAAACGGAAGTGTAAATCAGTAACGCTGAATATGAAAGATACCAAATGCCGTTGCCGTTTTTCCCCTTCATCAAGCTGTTTTCAGTTCTCTCTGACGCACTCACGCACTCACGCACTCACTCTTTTGCCGGAGTAACTCCCGACGCCCGAATCATTTAAAAGTTTCGTTCGCTACGAACGGACCGTTCGCGGATGTCGTTCATAGACAACAAAGCATGTGTCCGCTGAAAGTTTCACACAAACACGAGTAGATCGTGGGCAAATCCCCGCGTCGAACGTGTGAAAGTGAGTATGTTTCTATGTCCGTTTGTGTTCCAGCAGATCGCGTTAAACGGAACGTGTTGACTCGTCTTCTGACCGAGCCGCAGTGACAGATCGGAACGTGTGGTAACCTGTGGTTCATTCTGAATGAAAGCCCATGAACTGACTTCCGACGAACAATCCCGTTTTTAATTGTTGGCGGATTGTTATCTTACTGTTATGGTTATTTCTGTCACTTAATTTACAAACATCGAAATGTTGAACTCCGCTTGCAGGGTAAAGTTCATGGTAAAGCAATGCAATGGAAGGGAAGTGACCCCCCTTCCGGGCATGTCTGTATTCTAATCTATTTTAGTTTGATCGCATTGTTGACATCTGATCAACGTTGTGTGTGTTTTATTCTACGTATTATTTTCTTGTTGCGTAGGACTGAACGGAGTGCACGGGGTGTCTTATTACACCCAGTCAGGCTGACTACATCCTAAATTTACTACGCCAAGCAGTGGAGTTTTCCCTGCTGCCTTTGACCTATATAAATCCCTGAATTATAAAGGATTTATATAATGTATATTTATTATTTTAGTATTTTTTAAATTACATTATTTATGATTTTTTTATTTTATTTTATTGTTATTATTTTTCTCAGTATTTTTCTAATTTATTTTAGGGCGGCAAAGACTTTATTTATTTATTTGTTTTATTTTATAGCTACTAACTGGTATTATTATATTATTTTTTTAAATATATTGTATTATTATTATTAATATAATTAATAATGATTATTAATTGTTAATAATAATATAATTATTATTATTGATTATATTTTTTTATTTAGATGTTTTCGTTATTTGGTTTAGTTTAATTGATAATTAACTGAAAGCAAACATATAACATTTTGATTTGGATGCTGAAAAATTCATATCTTGGTTTTCAATATACATAATTTGTAGTATTCCATCCCCATTGTTAACTGATAATTACATATATATTTTTTTGTTTTGTTCCTTCTAGACATGGAGGATGAGGAGATCTGCAGTGTGCATCCGGTATGTATGTTTAGCAATGATTACCCTATGGTGATCATCACTAATTTGAAGCGGACTCAATATGCTAATTATTTCACTATACTGTTCTCTCAATGTCTCTGTGGTTGATGTTCCAGAGCCTTGTTCCCCTGGGACACGAGCTCAAGGCCAGGATGCAGCAGTTTGTGGAGGACCAGAACAACTCCACCATGGTGAATGACTACTAATAACTAAATTACTTAATAATTACTTTTAAACAGTGGCATTGAACAGTGAACATTTTAATTCCCGCCCCCAGTGGACTGGAGTGCTGATTGGAGCCGTGGCACTGGTCTCTCTCGTCAGCGTCTGTGTGTTGCTCCTCTACAGGAGGTACAGGTTGTCCAGTGAGTAAAGTCATAAGGACATTACTTATTTATTTTCCACTGTTAGCAAAATGTGGGAACGTAACGTGGATGCAAGGCATAATATCTGCTGTGTTTCAGAGAAGGCCGGCGTCCCCCACTATCGCTTCCGGAAGAGAGACAAGGTCATGTTCTACGGTAGAAAGATCATGAGGAAGGTCAGTGTCGCGCACCTTTTTAATGCTTGAATTGGCACTGTTAAAAAAAAAAAAACAATGTCCAAATTCTTTTTTTTTTTTTTTTTTTTTTTTTTTTTGGCTTCAGAATTTCAGAAGAAAAATGGTACAACAAAATATCTCATAGTCTTGAGAACCCAGTCCATAAAACATTGTATTCCTAAAATAAGGAAAAATGAAGAATTGTATTTCAGAGTATATCAAATGCCTGCTGTGCTCTGAGAAAAAAGTTACCATTCCATTTCACGAGATCTCCAGCATTAGCAATTTTTCTCCAGTTCAAGAACTTCATACACAAAATTCAAGTAAGACTGAAAGAATGTGTAACCATACTGCACTGCAAAAAACTAAAAACCTGGATGTCTTAAAAAATAAATAAAATCAAAATCTTGCTTTTTTCTCTTTGGAGATAAGTTAATTAAAGTATAGAATAAAGACAAATATAAACAAAAAAAACATATCAGCTTGCTCTGGAGAAAGTATGTCTAACTATGCCACTATAACAAATAGCTTATTTTTGGGATTTCCAAGACATCCAACAACAACTAGGATGTAATCCTACAACAACTAGTGTGTCTATCTTTTATAGCTTGTGCAGTTTGCTTGTGAAACTTTTCTTTATTTTCTTTTATAATAATAATAATAATAATAATAATAATAATAATAATAATTATTATTATTATTATCATTATTATTATTATTATTATTATTATTATTGTTGTTATATACCGGTACTCCTCACTTAACAACCTACCTGTTTAATGACCCTTCAGACTTACGACCAGCTCTCTGGCCAGTCTGTATTGTACGCTGCATACGACACTGCGGTGTCTCAGCGTTATTTTTATTGTGAACACTAGATTATGCTTCACCACAAATGTGTATCCGCAACCAACAGTCCCATCCTCCTCCCTAGTGGCCTTCTAGGTCTCACATCACATTGAAATTCAATTGTATAAACAGAGATGGATCGAAAGTGGATATGGTGACATCCAACGTTAACGTTAGTGACGCCATTATTTTATACACATGACTCATTTACTTGGTTTTAAGCCCAGCTCCAATAAACATCTTGACCGACGCCACTTCCAGTTGTAGTGTCGGACCGAAACTTGACGCATGGGTGGAAAAAATTTGAACTCATCCTGGAACCTCGACCGGTCACGGAAATTCCCCACCACAGTGCATCACCGTTTTTCGCGTGCGGGATCCGACTCTCTGTGAATGGACTTCTGGTTTGTTAAGTCAAGTCAAGTTTATTTGTATAGCCCTTAATCCCAATACAGTCTCAAAGGGCTTCACAAACCCACATTTCACATAGAAATCAACAACATCTCAAGGAAAAACTCCCAGACAACCCTTGGAAAAAAAAAGAAAGAAACCTTGGGAAGGGGCCACAGAAGGAGAAATCCCCCTTCCAGGATGACCAGGCTGCAATGGATGTGGGCAACAATGATAATATAACATGACAAATGATACGATATTATACTTCTATACAATGTAATGTCAAAGCGAGTTCTTCTTGTCATTTGTTAGATTCGGTGTGAAGCAGGTTTAAGGTCCACCCCTCAATGTTATTTATTTATTTTTATTTTTGGGACGCCTCAGGTTCAGACGCTGTCCTCAGCCTCCGTTTCCACTCCGTCCTCGAACACGGCCACCCGGCAGCGCGTCAGGAAGAGGGCCAAAGTCCTGTCCATAGCGCACAAGTGAGTTGCTGGTGTACAATTGAATAGGTGTGTGTGTGTGTGTGTGTGTGTGTGTGTGTGTGTGTGTGCGCACGCAATTTTTTAAAATATATTTATCTGTATACGTGATTGTGTGTGTGTTAGGATCCTGCGTATCCGGAGGGAGCCGCCGGCTCTGCAGCCCAAGGAGCCTCCTCCCTGCCTGCTCGAGGCCGATCTCACCGAGTATGACATGCAGAACTCCCACCTGCCCTCTGAGGTGTTGTACATGCTGAAGAACGTCAGGTAACCAACATGTACACCTGGAATTTATTCCTGTTTTATGCCCACCCCTCATGTAATTCGTAGGCAGGAGTCAGCCCATTCTTCATACTGGACGCTCCATGCTCCCATTAGGAGCTCAGTGCAAGTTATGGGGAATAAATCCATGATCTGCATTCAGGACAAAAATTCACTCCATATTTCAAGCCAGGGTAGGCCAAGCAGGCCACCTAGGACCAGGTCGTTAACCGAATGTTGTTACGCTGAAGATGACTGCTTTCGCAGTTTTGAGAAAATCGCTGCTTTTAGAGGATTGTACAAACCAAAGCAAAACAGTTTTTTAGGGATTACCTACATTTACTTATCAATTATCTTGTTGCAAGTTTCCATGTTGTCATACAAAGGAAAAATAGCGTCATGCAATTCGGCAGGTCACCAATTTAGGTGTAACACACCTACTGTAACACTGTAGTGCAGAAATTAAAATAGCACGAGCGAACAGCTAATTTAGCAATAAAATTAAATTTCATTTTTAAATATAACTCCTGAAATTGGCAAAGTCAGTCTGATGTTCACTTTGCCTGAAATATAGAGTGAGCTTTTGCACTGAACCCAACTTGTGGATTTTGTCACACATTACTTGCATTGGACTCCTGATGGGGATAGCGTCCAGTATGGAGAAAATGCTGGTCTGATGGAAAGACTACAGCTGAACTCCTTTTCTCACCGCCAGGGTTCTGGGCCACTTTGAGAAGCCCCTGTTCCTGGAGCTGTGTCGCCACATGGTGTTCATCCAGCTGCACCAGGGCGAGGGTCTCTTCCGTCCGGGCGACACCGACGACAGCATCTACGTGGTTCAGGACGGCCGCCTGGAGCTCTGCATCCGCGAGAACGTAAGACACCTACGCGATACAGTAATCAGAAGTCATCTGATTTGTCCGATTGAGTCGTTTTTTGCGCAGAACGATCAATAGAGAGAAAAGTCCTCCACCTAAAGGCTTTGGTTGAGAGGTCAGCTCGGTCAAGGTCATTTATGCTAGCTAGTAGCCCAGTGTTTGTGCCCATTTTTTGGAATCTGGGCAGCTCTTGCACGGTATGGACTTAGAGTGAAGGAATCCCCTTGATGGATCCTAACCAGTGCTGTTATACAATGTCAATGGAAAATCACATTATGGCTATTTTGACCCCTTTTCCCTGGTATAGGATGGTACAGATGCAGTAGTGAAGCACGTGTTGCCAGGGGACAGTGTGCACAGCTTGCTGAGTATTCTGGATATCATCACAGTAAGTCTGTCATGCAGGGCCTGTTGTTCGTTGTTGTTTGACTATATACTCCAGGTTTTTTGCCAAATATTCAATATGCAATATGCGTCACAGCCTCCCTCTCATCGCTCTTCCTCATGCTGTCTAAACCGTCAGGGCTACCCGGCGCCTTACAAGACGGTGTCTGCCAGGGCGGCCGTTCCATCCACCGTGCTCCGTCTCCCGGCCGCAGCCTTCCAGACGGTCTTCGAGAAGTACCCCGAGACCCTCATACGCGTCATCCAGGTCAAATCCTTCACCCAAACCTAATAATTATTGAAGCTGATTTCAGATTCCAGAATGCTCTTTCACATCTACATTTTGCTATGCGCCGTAGATCATCATGGTGCGTCTCCAGCGGGTGACCTTCCTCGCCCTGCACAACTACCTGGGTCTGACCACCGAGCTCTTCAACCCGGTACTGGACTCTGGAAGGAAGCGAATTAGCGCTTTGCACTTTGACCATTTTCTGACGGCCAATTGATTGATTTGTGTGTGTGTGTGTGTGTGTGTGTGTGTGTGTGTGTGTGTGTGTGTGTGTGTGTGTGTGTGTGTGTGTGTGTGTGTGTGTGTGTGTGTGTTAGGAAAGCCAAGCCATCGCGCTGGTGTCGGTGTCCCATGTTCTGGGGGAAACACACCCCAGCCGAAGCTTCCGCAGACAGGCTTCCCAGAGTGAAGAGATGGGGCCAGAGAAAGATGCAGGTATCGACCTACAGATGTCCGTGGGTTTTTGTCTCCAAGGGCCTTATCAACCATGTCATATATATTCAAGAAAAGCATATTTCCCCAACAAATATCAGCATTTAAGATTTTGTTGATTTTGAAATTTTCTTTAATGGGGAAAATGGCTGACATAATAGATGGGATCAGTGCTCCATATTGGCCAACTTAACAATGTCTTCTCTTTCTATTTCTGGTTGGGTGGTTTGCTGGCACAGAAGGTGCGAAGCCTGTCTCGGAAATGCTCACAACCAGATGCAACAAGTCCCGCTCCCTCTCCACGCCGATGGCAGTCACAGGTACACAGTACAAATAGTGCCATATTCCATATACCGTACTTAGCATTATGTGTTGAGCCATACACTGTACTAGCCTGTAAAATGAAGTCAAAGTTGACAAAGAACTCAAAGAACAGCGGCCAATCTCGACACATTACATAGTATAGTAACCCCAATTCAGGTGGAATTTCGTGACCTTGTTCTTAAAATGCACCCCCTTCCACTTCTCCCTTGGCTTTTCGTGATGTCACAAGTTGAGATTGAAGTTTGAAGTCTCTTCAATGAACATGATTTTGTTGCCTTCTTCTTCTTTCGTATATCATCAGATGGCCAACTCAGTGTCATGTAGCCACGCCCTCGTCTCCAGTCTTAGGTCAAAAAGGCCAGCTTCTGAGGGTGGGCTGTATAGGGGGCAGCTGGTGATTATGTGCTCGGCAGTCTGTTCAGGTTCGCCACACTCGCATGACGCACTGTCGGATAGGCCCCACTTCTTTAGAGGTGACTTGAAGCGTCCAACGCCAGTACGCAGGCGGTTCAGCGAGGTCCATAGGTGGCGTGGCATGTCTTCTCCTTTTACACCTCCTCCTGGGTCCCGGATGTATTGTTGGATGCGGGAGGGCGCAGCTGTCTCCCACGATTGTCTCCAGGATGCTGCCAGCCAGGCGTCCTTGGACAAGTCGTCAGGGATCGACTGTAGCATCTCTTGTGCTGCCTTGTTGTAGGGATGGCGAGACTTGAGCCTGCATGGTGGTGCCGGTGTTGTTGTGGCTTTGTGCATGATGTGCCAGTCGTTCTTCTGGGCTTTTCTTGCCAGGGCGAGCGTAGCTGCTTCCCGTCGGAGACTGGGTGGGGCGATACCAGCTAGGACTGGAAGGTAGGACACAGGGGTGGGTTTCAGACAACCAGTTACTATCCGGAGGGCGCTGTTGATGACAGTGTCCACCTTGTTCGCATGTGGACTTCTGCTCCAGGCAGGGGCACAGTATTCTGCTACGGGTAGGACCAGGCCTTGCGTGGATATGCGTAGGGTCTGGGGGGAAGCTCCCCAAGTCGAGCCTGTAAGGCGGCGGATGAGCGAGACCCTTGCGGTTGTCTTGGCCTTCACTTCATCCAGGTGCTGCTTGTAGGACAGCGTCCGGTCCAAGCATACGCCGAGGTACTTGGGGGCTTGCTGGAACTCCAGGCGGATGTTGCCAACATGCACGTCCAGTTCCCTTCTTGCCTCCCGGTTGTAGAGGTGGTAGGCTGCAGACACTGTTTTGCCTATGCTGAGCTGAAGGTGCCACTTCTGGAGGTAGTCTGCCAGGATGCCCATGTCTTGGTTGAGGCCTTCTTCCATAGTCTTCCATGTTGGGCATCGAAGCATGATGGCCAGGTCGTCCGCATAGCCGTACTTCTTGGATGTTGTGTCTGGCAGGTCGTGAATATAGATGTTAAATAACATTGGTGAGAGGACAGAGCCTTGCGGGACACTGTTCTTCAGCCTTCTGAGCCTGCTGGTCTGGCCATCGCTGGTTTGAAGGATGAAGCTATGGTTAGATAGCTTCTCCATGATAAATCTCACCATGTGCCGGTCCGGGATTGTTCTCAACAGTTTCAGGTGTAGTCCACGGTGCCACACGGTGTCATAAGCGGTTGTCAGGTCCAGGAATACTACTCCAGCTTTCTCATTATCTTGGAAGCTGTCCTCGATGTCCTGGGTGAGTAGCGTTACCTGGTCCACCGTTGACCTGCCTCTGCGGAAGCCGGCTTGTTCCGGTGGGAGTTGAGGGTCCACTACTGGCTCAATGCGGCTGTGGATCAACCTCTCCAGAATCTTGTATGGGACACAGAGCAGGGATATGGGCCTGTAGGACTTCGGGTCTTCGGCGGGTTTGTTCGGCTTTGGCAAGGCTATGACGGAAGCACGGCGCCAGGTCTTTGGGAGCTTGGACCTCCGGAAGCATGATGAGAAGAATGTGTGTAGCCATTGAGATGTTCTTTCACTTTGGTGCATGACAAACTCTGGGTGGATATTGTCTCGACCTGGTGATTTGCCCAGCTTAAGTTTTTTGATTGCTGCCTTTAGCTCGGCTGCTGTGAAGTCTCCTGAGAGATTAGCATCAGTGCTGGCTGCTCTGGAGAGGGATGATACCTCACACGAAGTCAGTCGTGCAAAGTTTTTGTCCGCATCAGGGAAGCCACCATTTTTCAGGAGCTGGGAAGCAATAGCATCTGCAGTCACTGGACACCTACGAGGTGTTGTTTTTCTCCCTGAGAGCAAGTTGATGGTCTGCCACGCCTTCCGGCTGGAGTGGGTGAGGTCGATGGATTCCGCTACTTCCGTCCACCTAGCCCTTCGGGTTTCATCCAGCTTCTGCAGTAGGGTTGTTGCTGTTGCGTCCATTTCTTCCCTGGAGCTCGCCTGCTGGTGTTGGCGCAGCAGGCAGCTGCACTCCTCATCCCAGCCCGGAATATTGTTTTTATTGTAGCCACGTGGGATGTTGTGCTTTGCTGCCCTTAGGAGGACTTCACAGTAGGCACTGTATGCAGCATCCACATCTTCTGCTTCTGGCACCATGAGACCAGCAGTTCTTCTTTCTGTTTCCACCGTAAACGACTGCCAGTTCGCCTTCCTGAAGTTCCATCTCCTGACCGGTTTGCCAGCTACCGGCTGTACTAGGGATGGTACTTTGATGATGGATGGCCGGTGTTGTGAGCGAGGGAACCTGTCCAAGACACGTCTCTCCGGTTTCAGGTCGTTACTGCGGCATATGACGAAGGCCAGATCTGGGTTGGTATAAGAGTTCCAACGTGCAGAGCAGAAGCTTGGGGGCTCCTTTGGGTCGTACAGCAGTAGTGCCTCAACGTTAGAGGCCCACTCACTCAGTGCTTCTCCATCCTCTGATGTGTGTTGGTAACCCCAATCCGTATGTTGGCAGTTGAAGTCACCTGCATAGATGGCAGGAGCAGTCACGGATGGAAGTGATGATGCAGTCAGCGCTGTTGGTGGGGGCTTATATACGTTCACGACAGATGTTTCTTGGATTTTAGTGACCAGCCACTCGATGTTGCAGCCAGGTGGAGATTGGCTGGTGGCTGCCCAGCTCAAACCATCTCGGACGAAGGTTATCATTCCATGCTTCTTGCTGTGGATGGATCCAGCGAGGGAGAACCCAGGAAGCTTGAGGTTTTCATCTGACACCCAGTGTGTCTCTTGCAGGAGGACCGCTGCCACTTTGTTGGAATCGGCGAGATGCCTGATGACTTCGAGTTTGGCGATGGTAAGGCCCTCGACATTGAGTTGGAGCACCGACAGACCTTGGTTTTCGACGGTGGGGGTGTCCGCCCGTCCTAAAGAGGATGTTCTCTGCCTTGGTTTTGGCCTTGGCTTGTACCTTGGTCTGCAAGCTCGATGATTCTTTGGCGACATTAGTTTCGTGAGTTGGTCTTGCACCACTTCTCACTACTCACAGGAGAGGCCTCGTGAAGGCTGTCGTCTTCTCTCCCATTTTGTTGCCATAACAAAATTTGACGTGTTGATTTTGTTGCCATAACATTACATTTCGCTATATATTTGGTTTATGGTCGATAAGTAAATAACGGTTGCCACAACACAGCCTCTTAGCTGTAGTCAGTATTTAGTTTTCACTTAGTTCTTTTTTTTTAACATTTTATTTATGTTTAAATTATATTAATGTATTTATTTATAAAACTTTTTTTTAAATAGGTTTTCTATTTTCTTTTTTTATTTAAGTTTTTCTCCATGGAAGCCCAAATTGACCAAATAAAACGTGTTGATAAAATAATCAATCAAATGAGACAGCTTCATCTGAGACCTTTTCTTTTTTCTTCATCTACGTCTCATTGCAGTTGACATGTCCGCTGACCTGAACCGAGTTTATGAGCGGGCGAGAGTTCCCAAAGAGGAGGTGCCGCCCACCACCCACAAGGTCTGTCAAGGATCATTCTTCTACGGGATCAGCGACAACAATGGTAAAGGTTGAAAGTTAAAGAGTCTCGTTGTCGTTTCCTCTGTCTCCTCCTCCGCCCGCTGCAGTCCATCCTGAAGAAGAGTGTGACCATGCTGCACACACCGTCCGTCGTGTACCACTACGACGAGGCCGGAGGGGGGCACTCGGGCCAAATCCACCACAACAAAATCAACACCATCTTCCAGGCGGCCAAGAAGGACCTGCTGCAGGTCATCCAGCTCCAGGTACTGTTATAGGAACAGCATTTCTCCCGTTTTATCAATCTAGGCTTTTCCCTCGGCTTCACTGCATCCAATGGAGCAAACGGTTCAGCCTGAAAAAGTTCAAATATTTCGTTAAATTGCCTTCTCCAAGCGGGAAGGAAATGAATTAGTCACTGTTACTCACTCTCTGTGTGTGTGTGTGTGTGTGTGTGTGTGTGTGTGTGTGTGTGTGTGTGTGTGTGTGTGTGTGTGTGTGTGTGTGTGTGTGTCAGGACCCTAGCCTGCTGGAGGGAAGAGTCACTCTGCGTCAGGTCAAGGCAGGCTGCATTGTGGCCAACCAGGGAGACCAGGTCAGTCTGACAGAATCTGCAAGTCCAAATTTTTTTCCCCACAAGTATATATATATATATATATATATATATATATATATTTATTATTATTATTATTATTATTATTATTATTATACACTATATACACTGCATATACTATATACACTATATACACTATCTTGCCACTGGGGGTGCACAAGCCAGTGTATCATTAGTGCCGGTCCCAACCCGGATGAATAGAGAGGGTTGCGTCAGGAAGGGCATCTGGCGTAAAAACCATGCCAAATCACATATGTGGGCAACGAATCTGATTTGCATACCGGATCAGTCGAGGCCGATATAAAAATACTGTATATTTGTCAATTTTTACATTCTCTTGTCAGTGGTTAAAGCATGCGAAATAAGCACAAAAGGTGTTGTTTTTTAGATCATTGAAGACAATTTAAACATTTGTGTGCTAAATGAACATTTCTGAAAAAGAATCCACAGCCATTTCTTCATTAAACTGATATTGTAGCTTAACTAGCAACACCAACCATTTCTAAGGCATAAAAAATGTGTTTGTTTTATGTGTGTGTTGTTGAAGAAGGTATTTTACACATTTTGCATATATTATGTTATATATTATGATAGACGGAGCAGAGTTCCAGTCAGGTAGAGTTTAAAGTTCATATCACACTGTTTAGTTTAGTTTCATTATGTTTGTAGCAATGAAGGGTGTGACTCTTTATTGAGATTTGGTTCTTGACCAGTCACTCGATAAAAACAGTCGTACCATTTGTGACCGGTCGATCGCTTCCAGCACGGAGTGGAGGAGGAAGGAGGAGGAAGATGAGTCGAGTGCCGTTTGGCGTGCCTTTGTTTATCTTCTTGAACTTAGGGGCTCATTGGCCAAAACGATAAACGTTTTTAATCGTGGTGCAGGCGGAATGTCCGACTCTCGCACCCCTGGTGCTGCGACTGGGCTCCTGGTCGGCTCTCGAGCCCCGTATGCGATATGATCCTCACTGCAAGCCAGACGCACGGTTAAAAAACCTTCCTGCCCTGAATAGGACCAATCAGCAGCACTCGGCCGATTGGGGACAGCTGTGTGGCCACCGGAACGGAGCCATGCTGCCGTCTGCAGCCGCGCCTTAACCACACCTCCTGGTTCGCCACACCATTGTTCGCCTCATTGTTCAGTTGGTGTCACGCACGGTGAACGAGGGAGGACTTCCTGTGAACAGTGAAAGAGAGTCAGAAGAGTCGGTTCAGCTCTGACTTGAAATTCTCACAAGAATCATTTAATTCAGACAAAATTATTCAATTTGGTGGAATATTGATATACTGTATAGACAGTGTATATATATATATATATATATATATATATATATAAGATATATATCAAAATTAATTGTGTCAAAACCCTTGGCCTTTTTCGCCTTGGACCTCAGTAACTCAAGTCCTCACTAACTATTTTCAGTTTATAAGTCGAAGATTCACTCTTTGCGCGGAGCGACTCCAGACTCCCAAGTCGTTTAAGATTTGTTCACTGTGAGTGAATAGTTTCTGAGTCTTGCGTCACTACTAGTAATATTGTCTCTTCACCATAATAATAACAAGCCCAATGAAAATCCCCTTCACTTATATTCTTTAATGTTTTCAGGATGTGAGCATAGCCTTCGTGATCTCTGGCTTCCTCAACGTGTACCAGCGGATGATCGACCGCGAGGAGGACAGCCTGCTGTTCGTCACGCACCCTGGGGAGATGGTGGGCCACCTGGCGGTGCTCACCGGGGAGCCGCTCATCTTCAGCGTGCGTGCGCACCGCGACTGCACCTTCCTCTCCATCTCCAAGGCACACTTCTACGAGTAGGAAACTCATATAAAAATATATTATTCTTTTTTTATTTCTACATTTTTATTTACAACAAAAATGTGTAGCCCACTACACACAATTTATCTCATTATATATCCTCTACAATTGAAGTCAGTTTAACCATTTACCTTAGTTTGTTTAATTATAGGTTTATAAAATACACTATTTTTGTAACGGCAGTTTCCTGTTGATTTACAAAGCACCATAAAATAATTCTGTTTCCCAAAATGGAATAATAATTGTGATAAATAACCGTGCTCACAATATTGACTAAAATTATCGTGATTATCATTTTAGCCATAATCATGCAGCCCTATTTCAGAATGATAACCGTAACTGTAGCCAGGCCAGAACAAATTAACTTCTACAGCCACAAAACACCCCGGAACAGAGAGCCAACCCACACTCGTCCAGAACGTTGAGGTGATTTGATTAGTTTCGGGAGCGGGCCGCTTTGTGACATCATGAACCGATGTTATATAAGTTCGGTTTCCGCATCCAGGTGCTCATTCGCACGGAGGGTTGTACTGTGTTGACCGCATAGCGGTTACTCCGCGAGACAAGCAACCAGGAGACGACAGACTGGGGGAGTCGATGCGGCATTCAATGTAAACTTGGAAAATCGTGCTGCATTTCAGAGAACCCGGAAAACTGTAATACGTACCTAACGTGACTAAACTGGACCCTTGTGTTGCTGACTGCAGCCTTATTCATTATTAATATTGTATTGTCTTTATTATATTATTATCAATCCTCAAATAATTCTCAAAATAATTGAATGATCCCTCTCAAATTGTCGGTCTTGAATAACAGCCCTTGAAATTAATTTAATTCTCAAATAATTCACTCACAATAGTTTAGTTTAGGGCGCTTTCTGTCAATGCTTATTTTTTCTTTTCCTGCTTTTTTCCTATTACTTGTGACATAGAGAACCACTAGAAGTACTAATCTACATCAGCATCCTTGCGCCCTTTGTGCCCAAGTAGAGGGTGCTGTAGAACCACCCTTATTTAATCACATTTTGTCAAGAAACATTTTTATATTATGACAGGATTTCATTTAATTAAATTGTTTCCACATATGTGAAAACAATTAAAACAGGATCATGCGCGAGGAGCCTAGGATGGTGCTGAATGTCGCTCACACGGTGGTGAAGAGGATGTCGCCCTTCGTCCGACAGATCGACTTCGCCCTGGACTGGATGGCTGTGGAGGCGGGCCGTGCCGTCTACAGGTCTGTCTGCCAAAACCCGCATCCATGGAGTTGTTACCTACGCTAGTGTTTCCCAAACTTTTTTCTGCCACGGCATACTTTTTGCAATGAAATAATCCCACAGCACACCACTATCCCGTTAACCACTAAAAATGTCAGAAACAAGTAGAACTTTGTTTAGCACGCAATCCTCGCAAGCGATTTGTTTGTGGTGAACAAATCTTTTAAATGATTCAGGAGTCGGGAGTCACAAAAAAGTGGGAAAGCCAGTTGACTCAAACTGAAAATAATTTCCCGGGACTAATTTAAAGTCCAAGGGAAAAACTTTTCATGCAAATTTCATATATCACCAAAATGAAAAAAATTGACCAGATCACATGATTCTTGAGAGAAGTAAATTCACTACTCAGAGTCAAACAGACTCTTATTCGCTGGAAGTCCTCCCTCGCTCATGGTACCTTATACCAACTGAACCAAATGAACGAGTCAGAAAATCGAACGACTCTTTTTACTGAGCGACTCATCAAGAACCGAATCCCAAAAAAGAGCCTTTCAAAACTCTCAGAGTGAAACTAGTTCTGCTGGAGCTGCTATTCTGGCTGGAACTGACTAACTAGATGAATTAGTGTAGCCTTGCAATTTTGATCTTGCAACACAAGAGTTCATTTCCATTGTTTCCTTTTTTTAAGTGGAATTTGAAAAGTTTTCACGGCACATCTGGTGAGCTCTTACTGCAGGCGAATGTGAGAGTTATTGGGACTTTTGAGGAACCCTTTATTTATCCCCTCACATTCAGACAGGGAGACAAGTCGGACAGCACCTTCATCGTCCTCAGCGGGCGACTCCGCTCCGTCATCGCCAAGGAAGAAGGGAAGAAGGAGCTGGCAGGGGAATACGGCCGCGGAGACCTTATCGGCGTGGTAAGTCGGACACAAACCCACTGACTTTGACTTTTGTTTTTTTGTAAACCCAAAAATTAATTTATAAAAAGAAAATCACACATTGATACTTTTTTGTTCTGAACGCCACACAATGCTTAGAACGATGCTTTCAATTCCAATCCTGACAAAAGTATTGAACTATACCTGGTTCTCGTATTCCGGTCAAGTTACAAATGGCATTTTGGCAGATATAACGCCTTTATATACTGCTAAAGCTCAAATGAGGGCTGGCGGCTTGAGGTGCTCTTAGTTCAGTAATTACATAACACATTACATAATTAAGGACTTGATTTCACAATAATACTAAAATAATCATTTTAATAATGATAATAATAATAATACTGTTTAGGATTATTATTACCACCATTATTATAAATAATACATTTTTCATAATTAATTGTAGTTATTACATATAATTGTCATAAGCATTATTTATTATTTAAATGTAATTATAAGTGTAATTTTATCAATGAATGTTTACTATTTATAATTATTGTGTGTGTGTATATATATATATATATAATTCAGATGTCGCTTGTCACATCCCCTGACATTCCTGTAATCAAGCACGATGGGATGCGGCTCTTGGCCTCTGATTTCTAGGCTAATAAATAACTAGTGCATTGTAGGGGTGGGTTGATTGATACCAAAAGTATCGATACTACCGATACCACGTCTCAATTTGATGATTGATTCTAGCATCAATAGGATTCATTCATCATCATCATCAGGTCTCTTGCTCGGTGACGGGGGCGACACCATGCGTAGAGCCAATCCGTTTCACCAATCTTCTCCATTTGGGTCGGTCCAGTGCTAGGCACTCGGCTTCAACAAGCGACAGGTCCATTTGGTGTAGGTCCCTAGTGACGGCATCAATCCATCGGGTGCGGGGGGCACCGCGGGGGCGAGGACTGAGGTGTTATAAATCCTTAGTTTGGTCGCTCTTGATATGGAGTGGTGTCTCCACAGCTGCTTCCAAACTGTTTTCATGGCACTGGCTGCCAGGGCACGCCTCCGCTTTATTTCTGGTGAAATGTTGCCCTCGTTGGTGATGATGGACCCGAGGTAGGTGAAGGAGGTCACAAACTCAACCTCCTCTCCGCTGATATGCAGCGGAGGGGGAGTGGCACCTCCAATGTGCATTAATTTTGTTTTGGGCCAGCTGACCTTCAGACCCAGTTTGTTGGCTTCCTCTTGGTAGGTTTCCAAGACTTCTTTTAACTGGTCAAGAGTGGAGCAGAATAGTGTGGTGTCGTCCGCGTATTCCAGATCTGTAAGGGTGTAACTGCCTAGTTTAACCCCAGGAATACCTGCACATATCCATTCCATCAGGTGGTCGATGATGCAGTTAAAAAGGTCTGGTGCAGCTACGCTTCCCTACCTCACTCCGCTGTTGATTCGGAACCAGGTAGAGTTTGTGCCATTGACACGCACACAGCTTTCGGCATCGCTGTAGAGCTTTTGGAAGAGAGAGATAATCTTTCTTGGTGCTCCAAGGATGGTGAGGATCTTCCAGAGGGAGGAGTGGTCCACGGTGTCAAAAGCTGCCTTAAGATCAAGAAAGGCAATGTAGAGGTGTCTGTTTTGGCAGAGCTTGTGTACCTTCTCAATGATGAGGCGGAAGGGCAGAGATCTGGTCCGTTGTGGAGCGGTTTGGCATGAAGTCCACCTGTTTGGGGCATCTTTCGCTTCTAATGGCCGGAAGGGCCCAGGTGAGAAGTATGCGGGTGAAGATCTTGCCTGGGATAGACAGGAGTGTGATGCCTCTGTGGTTGCTGCAGACCATTTTATCACCCTTATGTTTCCAGAAGGGGAGGATGATACCCCTGGTCCAGTCTTCCGGGGGGTGCTCAGTTATCCAGACATGATTGATGATTTCGGTGAGCCAGTCAATGGTTTTGTCACCGCCCAATTTCATAATTTCAGCTGTGATGTTGCAGATACCAGGGGCTCTGTCATTTCTCAGTTTGGTCAGAGCTTGCACAACCTCTACTTTGGTGACGGGGTCTATGCTGCAGTTGTCATTTGCTCTGGCATTTTCAGATGAAATGGTGAGAGTGGGGTCGGTTTGGGGTGCAGGGTGATGCAGAAGGTCACTGAAGTGCTCCTTCCAGCGGCTGATACATTCATCCTCGGAGTTCAGTATGATACCCTGTGCGTCCTTTACCTGGACTGCCTTCTGTTGGGGGCCTGATTTCACTCGCATCAGGGTTTGATACACTTGGGTGAAGTTGTTATTTTCGGCGGCAGACTCCAGGCATTCTGCTTCTCCTTGCCAGAGTCTCTCCCTGTTTTCTTGTATCGCGGTGTTGCTCTTCGGAGCTCTATGATTTCTAGCGTTGTTGGTGTTATCCAGGGGCGCCGAGGTGTATGGTGAGGGCGTCGGATGGAGTCAGCAGCTGCCTGGTTAATTGTGGACACGAAAAGGTTCCAGTTGGTGAGTTCTTCTTTGGCCAGGGCCTTATACCAGTTGGAGATGGAGGGGGTAAACACTGAGGTGATGGTTGGATCCTGGAGATGAGAGGATCTCAGTCGAGGTGGTGCCCGTGATGATGGAACAGCCTTTAACTTCAGTCTCAACTGGGCAACCAATAATCGGTGGTCTGTGTTGCCTAGCTGGGCTCCACGATACACACGGCAGTTGGTAACACTGGATTTCCAGCGACTGGAGATGATGTGATGATGTGGCCTTGCGGGTTTTGCCATCATTGCTATACCATGTCCATTTGTGTATGTTCTTCCTGGGAAACCACGGGTCTACAATAGATAGGGCCCCCGCACTGCATAGATGCTGGAGGCGGTCACCGTTGTTGTTGGTGATGGGATCTGAAGATTGTTTTGATGTTTTTGGTCTGCGAGTCCCGTGAAGCAGAGGAGACGGTGGCGTGGAAGTCTGCTAGCCAAATAGTGATGTCATCTAGCAGATACCCTCTGTATCTGCTGGATGACCAGATGTAGTTGATCAAAGAAAGCGCTCTTTGCCTGGTCGTCTGCGACCTCTGTTGGTGCATAGGCAACAATGACCTTTAACTTGCAGTGTTGGTGGTGGAAACGGGCCGTTAGCAGCCGTTTGCTGACTGGGGTCCATCCTATAAGGGATTTCCTAACATGGCATGGCATTGCTAGGGCGACACCATATAGCCCTCTGTTATCATTTGAGCCGCTCCAGATGTAGCTGTGGTCTCCCTCTTACTTCTCACCGCTATCGCGCCAGCGTGATTCGCAGAGTTCCGCGATGGAGATGTTGTAACGAGACAGTTCACGAGACAGAAGAGTAGCGTGTCCTGTGCGTCGAAGTGTTTGCACATTCCATGTAGCGACACGGAAGGGATGTCGGAGATTGATTGATTGATTCGTTAGTTGGGGGCGTGCAAGGGTCGATACCAAGGGTCAGTCCGGCTATTTCTGATTGATTTCGTAACAAGGAGATGTTCTCTGGAGTAGGTTGTTAGCCCACTGCCAGATAGCCAGCTGAGGGGGCTGCCCCTTTAGGGCCTGCTGGCCTGCCCTGAACCATTCTTCAACAGGCCCCTAGCCTGAGACCAGTTTGCCATGGGAAACCCTACCAG
This sequence comes from Zeus faber, assembly GCF_960531495.2. Lineage (NCBI taxonomy): Eukaryota > Metazoa > Chordata > Actinopteri > Zeiformes > Zeidae > Zeus > Zeus faber. The sequence goes on along the minus strand of NC_137203.1, from coordinate 28,674,206 downwards.
GAGCACAAGGCTCCAGACAACATAGCTCCCAGGGTCACGGGGACGCACAAACCTCTCCACCACGGTAAGGTGATGGTTCCCGGAGAGGTCAATAGGATTGATACTGGAACAAGAGGGATCAGTTTCTCTCAATAGATTTCCTCACTTGCGCTTGCTTGGTGCCTGTCACTGTGCAAAACAACGCACAACACCGGCAGAGAAGCAATGAGCGAAAGCGATCTGCTCCATCTCACCGTTCACCATTTCTCCAAACAAAACCAATAATAACAGTTTGTTTTGGGCAATTCTGGCCCTGGTTTTACTTGGTAACGGATCAGAACCAAATTATATATTTATCTCCCTGCACTGCGGATGTAAGTGACTCAGTCGCAAAGCACTGAAACCCCGCCCCGCTAATGCACAGAGTAGAGAGACTCGCTGTTCGCTTGTTTATTCTAAGTTCATAAATATTACAAATGTGCCGTGTCCAAATTCAACACTGCACGTCCTTGGGTCCTAAGCAATACACCCGCCAAGTGTGAAGTAGATCGGATGAACCGATACATACATACATACTGTCCATACAGAGGGTCCTTCCTTTATTAGTTAGATTACATTACATTTAGCAGACGCTTTTATCCAAAGCGACTTACAATTATTCAAGCACCAACGGACGCAGCCATCAGGAGCAATTAGGGGTTAAGTGTCTTGCTCAAGGACACTACAGCATGCTAGCAGGAGGAGCCTGGGATCGAACTAGCAACCTTTAGATTACTAGAGGACCAGCTCTACCTCCTGAGCTACCGTCCCACACATTATAGGCTCATAATGTGAAATGTTCCTGCCCTCCAGGTGGAGACCCTGACCCACATGAACCGTGCCACCACGGTGCACGCAGTGCGTGACTCGGAGCTGGCCAAGCTGCCCGAGGGAGCACTGAAGTCCATCAAGAGGAGGTACCCCCAGGTGGTCACCAGGCTCATCCACCTGCTGGGCCAGAAGATCCTGGGCAACATGCAGCAGGTCAACAGGCCGCTGGCTGGTAGGGTGTGTGTGTGTGTGTGTGTGTGTGTGTGTGTGTGTGTGTGTGTGTGTGTGTGTGTCTGTGTCTGTGTCTGTGTCTGTGTGTGTTATTGTTTCGAAATGTTATTAAGTTTTACATACTGTATCTGTTCATGAATTCCAAATCCCATGTTAAAGAATCCCTGTAAGGTGTAGACTGTTGACATTGACACTATATGGTAAGGTATGATAAGGAAGGAGGAAAGAAATAAGGAAATCTGTAGCTTCGATTGATTTATTAATTGAGCCGGCAAACTCCAAACATTGTGATATAATTGGAGTTTGTTTTCAATCACATCAGAATAAAGGTACACACAAGTGCGGCAGACATGGGGAATTCCTGCACCCAAATCTTCCATTTGAGAACTGTTTATTCAGGGTCTGGTGTCCCCAAATTATTGAAAGGAAAAAAAAAAAGTGAAAATGATGCTGGGCATCCACAGCAGCAGTTCCCAGTTGTGGGCGTGTGAAGCTGTATGAAAATGGGTGAATTTTATTGAAAGTTCACTACATTGTTTCATACCATTTTTCCCCTGCTGCCCCCTAGGGGCCGATGGAGGAATTGCAAGGGACCTGCAGCAAACCTTTTCGGTGGTGTACTACTGTACTACTGTATCTTCCCTTGAAGTGAATATGAAAATATAATTAGCGGTTTTGTGGGTCTTTTTAAGTGTTAACTATCAGTCAAATATATTTTTCCACAAAGTCATCATGTGTTTTTTTTATTACTCTGCTCTGGTCTCTATTTTTAAATATCAGAAATAATATATCAGAGATCCAGATTATGATAAATTTTGGATATCTGCTTATCATCATTAATTTCGACCACAAAATTGTGCATCAATTGCATGGCAGTAAACAATATTCTTATATAGTTATCACATGGCCCTATTATTTTTATTATTATAGTTACTTGTGTTGTACAATAACACAAGTGAGTTTGTGGAATACGACTTTCCCCTCCAGGTCGTGGTCTGGGCCTCCACACCCCTACCAGCAAGTGGGATGTTGGGAACCCCGTCTCCAACCTGTCCACGGTCACCATCCTGCCCGTCTCGGAGGAAGTTCCCCTCACAGCCTTCACCCTGGAGCTCCAGCATGCCCTCAGCGGCATCGGTACGCAACCACGCCCCCTCCAATTCCTCTTCTTCTTCTTTTTTTGGCTGCTCCCATTAGGGTCGCCACAGCGAATCATAAGTTTCCACCTCTTCCTGCCCTCTGCATCTTCTTCTGTCGCACCAACCACCTACATGTCCTCCCTCACCGCATCCATAAACCTCCTCCTTGGCCTTCCTCTTCCCTGGCAGCTCCATCTTCAGCATCCTTCTCCCAATATACCCAGCATCTTTACTCTGTACCTGTCAAAACCAAAAAAAAAAAATCTCAATCTCGCCTCTCTCTCTTTTTCTCTGAGCCGTCTAACCTGAGCTGTCCCTCTAATGTACTCATTCCTAATCCTGTCCATAGTCGTCACTCCCAAAAAAAATCTTAGCATCTACAACTCTGCCACCTCCAGCTCCGCCTCCTGTCTTATTGTCAGTGCCACCACCTCTAAACCATATAACATAGCTGGTCTCACTGCCATCTTGTAAACCTTCCCTTTCACTCTTGCTGGTACTCTTCCATCACAAATCACTCCTGACACTCATCTACATCCACTCCACCCTGCCTGCCTGCGCTTTCCTCTTCACCTCTGTTCTGCACTCAACAGTTACTTTGGACAGTTGACCCCAAGTATTTCAACTCATCCACCTTTGCCACCTCTACTCCTTGCATCCTCACCACTCCGCTGTCCTCCCTCTCATTCACGCACATGTATTCGTTTTGCTCTGACTGACTTCCGGTCCTCCTTTCTCCAGTGCATACCTCCACCTCTCCAGGCTCTCATCAAACTGCTCCCTAATCTCACTACAAATCACAATGTCTTCGGCAAACATCATATTCCATGGAGACTCCTGCCTGATCTCGTCCATCACCATTGACCACAAGAAAGGGCTCAGGGCCGAACCTTGATGTAATCCCACCTCCACCTAGAACCCGTCTGTCACACCTCCCCACAGTCACACTGCCCTCATACATATCCGGCGCCACTCTTACATTCTTCTCTGCTACTCCCTTACACCTCCTCTCTCGGCACCTTGTCATATGCTTTCTGGATGACACAATGCAAATCCTTCTGACCTTCTCTATACTTCTCCATCAACATTCTCAAAGCAAATATCACATCTGTAGTCCTCTTTCCTGGCATGAAACCATATTGCTGCTCTCTAAATATCACCTCTCCTCTTAACCTCGCTTCCACTACTCTTTCCCATAACGTCATACTGTGGCTGATTCAATTTATACATCTGTAGTAACTACAGCTCCGCACATTGTCCTTATTCCTGAAATTCGGTACCACTTCATTCTTTTCCACTTCTCAAACATCCTCTCACTTTCCAAGATTGTGTTAAACTGTCCATTTAAAAAAATCCACCGCCATCTCTCCTAAACATCTCCATGCCTCCACAGGTATGTCATCTGAACCAACTGCCTTTTCCACTCTTCATAGCTGCCCTCACTTCCTCCTTGCCTATCCACCGCACTTCCTGATTCACTATCACCATGTCATTCAACCTTCTCTTTCTCTCACTTTCTTCATTCATCAGCCCCTCAAAGTACTTCTTCCACCTTCAACACACCCTCCTCGCTTGTCAACACATTTTCCATCTCTATCCTTCATCACCCTCACCTGCTGCACATCCTTCCCAGCTCGGTCCCTCTGTCTAGCCAACCTTCAACTTCCACCATTTGATCCTTGGCTCTGCCTTTGCTCTCTTCCTCTTTGGATCTCCAAATTCATCCAACAGATCAACATCCGATGCCGCCTCGCTACGTTCTCCCCTGCCACCACCTTGCAGCCTCCATTCTCTTTCAGGTTGCACCTCCTGCATAAGACATAGCCCACCTGTGTGCACCGTCCACCACTCTTATATGTCGTTCCTCCCTCTTCTTGAAATACTCATTCACCACAGCCATTTCCATCCTTTTTGCAAAATCCACCACGGTCTGTCCTTCCACATTCCTCTCCTTGACACCGTACCTACCCATCACCTCCTCATCATCTGTGTTCCCTTCACCAACATGCCCTTTGAATTCCGCTCCTATCACCACTCTCTCCTCCTCGGGTCCAATCTCCTCCCCTTCATCCAACTCACTCCAGAATGCTTCTTTCTCTTCCATCTCCCCCCATTTTCCAACTTCATATTCGTTCCTCTATCTGACACTCTCCACCTCCAACGCACTCTTGATATACTCTTCTTTCAGGATTACCCCATTTCTCCTCCCATCCACACCATGGTAGAACAGTTTGAACCCACCTCCGATGCTCCTGGCCATACTCCCCTTCTACCTGGTCTCTTCACACACAGGATTATATCTACCTTCCTTCTCTCCATCATATCAGCTCCCCTGCGCTTCCCCACAATTATACATACTGTATATTTATATATATTTGTCAAAGCTACACTTTATGTGGGAAAAATATTGGTTGGTTGGCTACAGAAAAAGCCCCAGCGAAACAATCTACAGTAGTAGACGATGGAAACCTGGAAAAGTAAAGACTCGCAAACAATTTGGTCGTCGCAAAGTGATCTTTGAAATGAGTTGGGAATCTGGAGTCGCTCTGGCAAAATATTTTTTTTTAGTTTGAGAATCTCGATTCTCATATCGACTCAAATTTAATGTGACTGATTTACACTCTGCATTCCACCTAAATAAATAATTCTGCCAGAATGAAATGGTTCCCGCGAGCAATCCGTTCGTAACTCGTAGCCAACAACACTTTGGTGAACACTCTCGTTCGACATTCACCAAAAGTCCTCGCTCGCAGGCCTGTGCGTTACGCCAACTGACTCAAATGACGAGTCAGAAAATTGAATAACTTTTTTTTGCTGAATGGATCATCAAGAACCGACTCTCAAAAACAAATCGAACATTTTCATCGGTACTCAGAAGCTGACGATTGTGAGGTTGTTAAGACTTGCCTTAGTGATCTCATAACACAGGAAATACATCCATAAAAAGAAATAAATCAAAAGTTATTTTGAGAGCCCCAACGGTAAAACCCTTTTTTTGTATTTTGGCAGGTCCTACTTTACTCCTGACCAGTGACATTATCAAACAGCGTCTGGGCTCTGCTGCCCTGGACAGGTATAGACTTATCTGGTTATTTGGTTCACTCGTTATATACAATATGTACAGTATATTCACTCGTTTCATATGCCTCATGATGTGCGTGGCTCTCTAGTGTCCACGAGTACCGCCTGTCTAGCTGGCTGGGACAGCAGGAGGACATTCACCGTATCGTCCTCTATCAGTCCGACTCCAGCCTCACGCCCTGGACACAGCGCTGCATCCGCCAGGCTGACTGCATCATCATCGTGGGCCTGGGCGAGCAGGAGCCCACTGTGGGCGAGGTGAGGCAGGGGAAGTGACCCTGGGAAGTGCCAGCCAGTTTTGGAGGGGGTTTGGGCTCGCTTTCTGGAGGGGGGCATGGCTGCTGTCCAAAGCATTAGACCAGTTAACTTCCTGTTCCTTGACCATCCATCCAACTCTTTGTCATCACTCTTCGTCATAGCCGTCAGAGCCTTTCTGTTAAATAAATGGAACACGACGGAATACCTTGGGGAGAACATTGTACCCCATACCCTGTAAATAGACTGAAAAAAGTTTTGTTGCTATGGTACATTTGCAACAAAATGCAGGTAAGCTCACTTGAACATCAAGCAGGGTCCGCGAAGGGTAAAGCTAAGTGTAGGGTGAAGAACAAAAGTGCAAGGAATTCTTTCTTGTTTTGGTTGAACGCAATGGTGGAGATGTTTTTTTTTTTTTTTTGCATTGGCAGGGCTTTTTTGTTGGCGTCCACCTCTGCTTCTGATTGCATGATCATCTAGGCATTGAGTACAGTAGCGACACATGAGGACGTAAGACCTGTCAGTGGCTAAACTCTGCTGCACTCCACTGCAGCGCTCTGCTTTAAGCTCTGTTACTGGGAGGGAATTGAATTAACTTGTGAGAATCATCTGGATTTAAAGGACTCCTTAATTAGGCTTATCTGTACGATTAGCTGTTAGTGGCGATTCAGGCTTGAAGCGGCACATTAGCAGCTACAGTAAGTGGCTAAAAGCATCGGCGATCATAACAGGATGAGAAAACAAGATGTTGCTTTCCAAGATGTTTACTTTCCAGTTTACAGAATCATTTTAGATGGTTAATCTGAGTAGACATTTGGATTCAGGCACACATTTAAACGGGTAAATGTGTGTTTTATAGGCACTATTTCGCTGTAATGAGCGCTTGCCCGAGAAAAACTTCTCAGATAATAGCCTTTGCGATTAAAAAGAAAAATGGTGCAAATTTAAATTGTGGTCATGAAATTAAATCAATCAAACCCTGTAGATAGTCAAGGGACAAGAAGCAGGACGAAAAGCTGGAAGCATGACATTGTGGAAAAGAACGTGACAGGCGTCACTGGGATTCAACCAGTACCAGCGAATGCCCAACGCAAAAGTTCTTCTTGTGGCAGGAAAAAAATCACCTTGGAGAAGAGGTCCTCTAATTTAAGATAATTTATTATAGAACATATCTGAGTTTGTCTCTGCAGAGGACAAGACTGGAAATAATACAAGGACACATACCCTTTTTATAATGACTTGTCGTGGAGTGTGATTTTTCTCTTAAACAGAGTGTTCCAACAATTCATCTGATTAATAGTGCTGTTTACCAGACTGACTTCTCTCTAGAGACTAGTATTGAGCAAGACCCTTGCTCAATACTGCTCACCCAGACCCTTAGCTCAAAATAACAATCTGTTGCGCAATCAACCCTTTAAACTTTTTACATTGTTCTTTTCCTCCTCCCTAGCTGGAGCGCATGCTGGAGAGCAGTGCGGTGCGAGCCCAGAAGCAGCTGGTGCTGCTCCACAAGGAGGACGGGCCCCCGCCCAGAGGGACGGCCGAGTGGCTCAACATGCGGAGCTGGATCTCCAGACACCTGCATCTCTCCTGCCCCCGCCGGGTCTTCTCCAGGCGGAGCCTCCCCAAACTGGTACGCCAATGCAGTCACGCAAGGAAAAGAAAGGAACGGTTCAGAATTGTATCTTCCTCTCGCGGGAAGATTCTGCTCAAAGCGTGACCCACTTAAAGGACACTTAGGGAAAAGTTGCATGGGAGTCATTCGGAAGGTGTTTGGTTGAGTGGAACATGAATGAATACCCCGTGAAAACAGTTCCTCAACTGCCAGAAACAAACAGACTAATACCCTGTGTTATTACTCACAGCGTGGGATCTATAAACATAAGATAAATACGGGAACAGATTAATCACCCCCCTTTAGGCTGAGATTTGTAATCATCAATATTTAAACATAGAATTGCCAAATTTGTGTTTTCAGAAGGAGATGTACCAGCGGGTCTTCGAGAAGCCTCCGGATCGCCACTCTGACTTCTCCCGGCTGGCACGTGTCCTGACGGGCAACAGCATCGCGCTGGTGCTGGGTGGAGGGGGCGCAAGGTACCCCAAAGGCACCCGGCTCTATATCTGGATACATTACGGTCAACGGGAAAACAGAAAAAAAACATTTTTATTTATTATGAAGCCGGAGAAGGGTTTTGTGTGTGTGTGCAGAGGCTCAGTGGAGCGATTAGTCAAACAAAGACGTCACTTGGTTCATTAGAAGGTGGGAAGCTCTAAAGTTGGTTCTCCCTGGAGACGTCGTGGTTTGAAGTGAAATGGTCATAGAGTTGGACATAGATGCCGGATTCGCTTTTGACTGTCACATAGTGTCTCTCACTCACTGTTCGGTTTCTCGTTTCTTATCTTGTCGCTTATTCCTGGAGCTCTCGCAAGGTGAGTACTCTCGTCCAAGGGCCCGACTTGAAGCCTTGCCTTGCAGCCACAGCGTCTGCCTCTTCCTGTTAGTTAGTGCTTCCTGTAAGTTTTAGTTCCAGTGGTTTCCCGTTTGAGTAGCTTTAATGTAGCTTACGTGGGTTGCCAGGTCAGGGATTCGACTATTAAAAAGCCCTGATAGACCTCGCGGTTAAATTAACGTCCACCGTTTCAGGGGCTGCTCCCAGGTCGGCATCCTGAAGGCGCTGAACGAGTCGGGCATCCCAGTCGACATGGTGGGTGGCACCTCCATTGGCTCCTTGATCGGAGCGCTGTACGCCGAGGAGAAGAGCAGCAGCCGCATGAGGGTCCGGGCCCGCGAGTGGGCCATGGTGGGTGCATTTAAAGACGCAACCTAGAAAGAACAGAATTGTAGGATTAGCAGGGATTTCAGACAGGGTCTGCTACCGCCAAATTTCCTCTCTGTTTTCCTTTACATTTTTTAATACTCTTGTTTTACCTGCTGCCCCCTAGAGGTCCATGATGGAAGTGCAAGGGGTCCACAGCAAAATATTTTTTTATGGTTTGAATGATTTTCTTTTACATTTTTTTTTTAGATAATATATATGAAGTTACTCTTACTTACGCCTGACTTATGAGTTTTTGTCAGCGAAGTTTAAGCTAAATGGTATATTTTTTTCATTCTACACAAACCACTACCTACTACTACAAAGTGTGCCATTAAAAAAAAATGGGATCCCCTGGCCTCAGTCCTTTTGCCTTATTTAATCTGCCCTGTTCTGCGTAAAAACTGTGAAAGCCTGACTTTTGTCTTGTTCTGTCATTGATTTCAGGATATGACGTCAATCTTCAAGAAGATTCTGGACCTGACGTACCCGGTGACCTCCATGTTTTCCGGAGCTTCTTTTAACTCCGGCATTAGCTCTGTGTTCAAGGGCAAACAGATCGAGGTGATAACTGATCATTGCCAGCAGTAACACTTGGAAAAGTTTGATTTAATGATCGCCTTTACACCACAACAGCCCTGCATTTAAAGTAACTGCAATTATATAAATGTAAATTGAGGTTTTTCCTCCCCCCTCACAGGACTTGTGGATCCCATATTTCAACATAACAACAGATATCACAGCATCTTCCATGAGAGTTCACACGGACGGTCAGTCCTATGTTTGACACATCCAGCACGCCTTATATCTGTTTCTCGATCCTTACTCCCATTAATCAGTAAAATAACTTCGCCAAATGATTTACTGTGGAAACTCGCAGGTTCCCTGTGGAGGTACGTGCGGGCCAGCATGTCGCTGTCTGGCTACCTGCCGCCTCTCTGCGACCCCAGAGACGGACACCTGCTCATGGATGGCGGCTACATCAACAACTTGCCGGGTAAGAGAACTTGGAGCAAAATGTCCATTTCCACCTCCTCCTACATTTGTAAGTGAATCCAAAATCTTGGGACAGCCAAACCCCAGTTTTTAACAGTAGCGCAGTTGATGAAGGATATTGGTCAAAAATAAATGAGTTCATTCGGGCTGTCAAACAATTAGAAAAAAATGTATCTCATGATATTTGTGTCGTTAATCGCGATTAATCCCATTATATTTTTGTAGTTAATCGCAATTCTTTTAATTTTACTCAAATTCGACCCCCAAGAAAGAATTCTCTATTTAAAAAGCAGCACATTGAGTATTAGTCATACTATAGTTGGATTTTTGACAACATAAACACAAAATAATTGTGGCAGTTTCACCTGCGACACACCAACCAAGTGGCTTATTCAGGACCCTCCGGCACAGAGACACAGACGACAGGGTAGAAAACACAAGTTTATTGTGGAGAGGGGGCTTGATAGAACAAGCACAAGAGCAGATGGACATGTGTCATGACAGGGCTCCTCTCCTGAGTGTGTGTGGGGATGGGGGTTTTACCTGTTGCTCGTTAGACCAACCAACGATCAACAGGTATGCAGCCACTTCGATCCTGGGTCCAAATTACCTAGACCCAGGACAAGTGTGGCTGCCCAAACCACGCCATCCCCACACCACAATGATAATTTTTTCAAAATATATTTAATGGCATTTTCACTATAAATGAGCATCATTCTTCTAGTCCTTTGCACTGAGCCAGTTGCTAAGACATCATTCAAACATGGAAAGTGAATGGTTCAAACTAGGAAAATGTGTTAATGGCGTCAAAAAAGGGGTTGAAAATATATTGCGTTAAACTTGACGCATTAGTTATAATTTATTCATACAGGAAACACATTGAATGGCAAATTACACATTGCTGATTGAAGCCTGGTGATACTCAATAATAAAATGCATATTAAATGTTTTTAAAGCATAAATTTCCATTTATCCTTTCCTTTCCATCGGGCCTCCCTAGCTGACGTGGCTCGCTCCATGGGCGCCAAGGTCGTGATCGCCATTGACGTGGGCAGCCAGGATGAGACTAACCTCACCAACTACGGAGACAGCCTCAACGGCTGGTGGTTGCTTTGGAAACGCTTCAACCCCTTGGGGGAGAGAGTCAAGGTGATCCTTTTTTTGCAAGAGATCTATGTTAAATATACGTACCATATAAGTATCATTCATTTGTAATTAGGAAAGCGTGGAAAATGGTATGGGATTTGGGTCTAATACCAGGCTAAATAGTGGAGAACATCCAAAATAGAAAAAAGGCCTGTTAACAAAACGTGTTACACATCATGGAAAAGCAATTCCATTTTCTGCATTTGTGATACACATTTCGATACAAATTTTCAGAAAATTTTGATAAAATCATAATTATTATGTACAAATGACCATAAATAAAATAAAGTCTATACTGTATAGTAAAAGTAATAATAAACATTAATTTGATTCATTTTATATATATATATATATATATATATATATATATATATATATATATATATTATATAGTGCTCACAAAGGGCTTTACAAATAACTAAGAATAAATAAAAGTAATAATAAAAAAAATAACACATCAAATTGGTACTTTAACAGAAGTTTAGGATTCAAGAATCGGTGGGTTTTTTTTTCCTATATTTTGCCGAAATTCAGAAACCTACTGATTGTTCAATAAGCTTTTCTAAATGAGATAAGGATAGTGCAGCAGTGGGTTGACATAGCAAAAAAAACAATTATGACCTTTATTCTTTTTTGGTAGGTAGGTACAGTTAAAGTTACCATGTTAATCTACTATTAAGATTTTGAAAACCAGCCCATGCGTGTTGCTCTATATTTGTGTCCTGTAACTCCAGGTCCTCAACATGGCGGAGATTCAGACGCGGCTGGCCTACGTGTGCTGCGTGCGGCAGCTGGAGCTGGTCAAGGAGAGCGAGTACTGCGAGTACATCCGGCCCCCCATCGATCGCTACGGCACGCTGGAATTCGGAAAGTTCGACGAGATCGCCGTGAGTGTCCCCGAGGCTCCTCCGCCCTTTCCTTCCTTCCTTCCTACCTTCCTCTTTTTTAACCGTCTTGCCTCTAACCCTCTCCCTCTTCGTCCCGGCAGGAGGTGGGGTACCAACATGGGAAGACGGTGTTCGACGTGTGGCAGCGCAGCGGCGTGGTGGACAGCATGCTCAAGGACCGACACCAGGAGGCGTTCCACAAGCCCAAGAGCAGCAACGTGAGTGGAATGAAGTACACTTCCACCAGGGGCGGCGGAGCTCAACGTGATAGATTGACTTTTTCTCAATCCCAGTTAAGATTAGATTGGATGAGATGGATACTTTATTCATCGGTTTTGGGAAATTTTGGAACCTCAATCTCAGTCTGGTTTTTGGGAGTACATATATTTGGGATATTGGGGTATTCAAAATTTTATTTTTGTTTCTATTGTCTTTCAGGTGGTCACGTGTCCCAACGCCTCTTTCACCGACCTGGCCGAGATCGTGTCAAGAATTGAACCGGTCAAGAGCAATGCCCCCATCGAGCGTAAGTGATCTGTGAAATGTCAAAATAATTCAGTAGATTTATTTTCAGACGTGCACGTAACCATGCTGTTCAGAAACACTTGCCACATGGTCTAGGGGTGATGTGGAATAGTGATGCAAGTCTCAAACTTTCACTAATGTGGAAGAATATTACGGTGTTATTTTTCTGCCTCATTCCTGAGTGAGCAATAGGAAATTTTGAGCACAGAAAAATCTATTTTGCAAGCACATAAATTATTTGAGCAAACAAAAATCTGTTCTGTACACATTAAGATGTATTTGCTTGTATGCATATGAATGTGCAATACTCACGCCCTCGGTGCGCTCAGATTTCACTCGCACTCAAGTCTCCGCGCGCTCGCTCAAAATGTGTTGCCAGTTAGAGAACTACGGAGGGACACTCGCTCTACACCGCTCTGCCTTTGAGCACCCCAGATGGGACTTGAACCCACAATCCCTGGCTTAGGAGGCCAGTGCCTTATCCATTAGGCCACTGGGGCTGGAAAGCTGAGTAAGCAACAGCTGCACGCACGCGGGCGCCCGCACCCACACTGCTCGTCCATTATTATCCATTTATTTGTGTTTTTTTGTTTATCCATCAGAATCCATGAATAAAATGTATTCATATATATATATATATATATATATATATATATATATATATATATATATATATATATATATATCTCACCCACAACATTTAAACCACTGACGGGTGGCGTGAATAACATTGCTCATCTCGTTCCAACGGAACCTGTCAAGAGGTGGGATATATGAGGCATCAAGTGAACAGTCAGTTCTTGAAGTTGATGTGTTGGAAGCAGGAAAAATGGGCAAGCTCAAGGATCTGAGCGACTTTGACAAGAGCCAAATTGTGATGGCTAGACGACTGAGTCAGAGCATCTCCAAAACGACAGGTCTTGTGGGGTGTTCCCGGTATGCAGTGGTTAGTACCTACCAAAAGTGGTCCAAGGAAGGACAACCGGTGAGCCGGCGATAGAGATGCAAGTTTTTTCAAAAAAGAAAGAAAAAGTACAATCCCTGATGTGCAATGTGTGAAAATATGTGCATTACACTCAGTACTCTGGTTCTTATTTATGGTGTTTTTTCTATATAATTATATTGTTTATAGTGCTTACCTCGATATGCTCTCTATTTTCTGCTGTCCCTTTTTTGCCGCTGTAACAATGTAAATTTACCCGGTGTGGGACTAATAAAGGTTTATCTTATTATATCTGATCTTAATTGGAGAAGGTAAATGCTTATTGGCTATCTCGTCTCCAATCACAACGCTGCCAAACGTAGCTCCGCTCCTGCAGAATCCTGGAAGCATTATAAAAATAAAAATAAATGCTTTCACTGTTTCAAACTGTTTCACTGTTTTGATTGAATAATTCATTTTCAATCATAGAGCCTTATTGTGATACAATATCACACTTAGGGCTGAACGATTAATCAAATCCAAACCAACGTCACAATTTAATAGAATGCAATTTTCGAATTGCAAAGTCTGTGAATAAAACTATTATTATTATTTTTTTTATTTTGTTATGTAAGGTTACACAATCTAACCAGTAGGGCTGTCCAGCGCTGGCGCTTCCTACAGGCGAGACAGGCGGCGCCTAGCGTGCCATCTGCATGTACTACTACATGACTTGAGTGAGAGCCAAATCTTAGTGCACCGAGCCAGAGTTTGTGAGAGGGGACATGAGTATTGAACATTAATATGGATAATAGCAAACAAGCGAATACATTTATTGTGCACAGAAAATATTTTCTTTTGCTCAAATAATTCATGTGCTTGCAAAATATGTTTCTTTGCTCAAAATCTTCCATTGCTTGTTCAGGAATGAGGCACAAATATAACACCATAGAATCTATACAGATTTTCACAATTTATGCAGATTTTCAAAATATCTGCTTGTACATTCGTCCCTCCAGGTTCAGGTTCAGCACATTGAACTACAGTATATGTCCATGGAAAGTATATCGGACAAAAACATTTTTTCTTTCAAATGAAACCCCCAAAACTTTCATACCTCATATCCTCGTAACCGATGCTAATTCATTTAGACCAAAGATTAAACACAACAGATTACAATCGAAACATAGGATTCAGTCTGAAGAAATGTTCTACATTTTCACATTAAGATGAATAATTTTTTGCCATTGAACCATATTTTCTCTGTATATACTACATATATATATATATAAATATTCTTGTCTTCATCTCTTGAACCTCATTACACCACCTTCAGAGGAACTCTCTGACGAGTACCAGACCGACTACGATGAAGAGGCCGTGGAGAGCGCACTGTCCGACTACGACGTGTCCAACCCCAACAGCGAGCACACGGAGGGAGAGGAGACCGTGGACACAGCCGAGACGGTACTGTATCCTGAACCAAGTCAAATCAGTGAACTGTCAAACCTAACTGATCCGCAACGTTTTTTCTTACAGTGTGATCCTTAAAATAGAGATGGGTCCGAATATTCTATTATTCTTTTATTCATTCGTCATTCATTCATTATTTATCCAATTGGGACAAATTACTCTGGTCTAATAATTAAATAATTGAGACCTCTACTTTAGAGTGGCGTGCAGTCACTTCAGTTTTAACCATGTTAATAGGAAAACCTACCGTTTATGGAACCTGTTAATCATCCAAACCGATCCTGTCCATCCGATTATTCGATTATTCACTCTTAACTCATACCAATCATTCACCCAGCAAAACTATAAGTTTCGCACTTCCCTACTTTAAACATGAAAAATCAATAGCCTACATTTAACTGTCAGAAAGGAACGTCAGAATATTTGATGAGACTTCTTTGGGACTATTAGCATCCACCGTTTCCAAGTAAACAGCCAACACATCTGCCGGGAAAAGGGAAAAGGTGAAGCTGGTTCAGTTGACCGGTTAGTGTGGGATAACACAACTACCTTAATCGAACTATCTTCTGCTTCCAACTATAAAGGAAGGAAACTCTGTCCGTCTGTCTGTCTGACTATCTTGACAACCATTCATCCGATCTACTTCACACTTGGCAGGTGTATTGCTGGGGACCCAAGGACGTGCAGTGAGGAATTTGGTGCAATTTGGACACGCGACATGTGTAATATTAATAAACTTAGAAAAAAGCGTGCCAGCGTGGGGCTGGGCTTCAGGGCATTGACATTTTATTATACTGCACCATTCAAATGTCTTAGAAAGTCTTACATTTTGAACGGGTATGCACTAGTTCAATAAAACAATACATTGAGATGGAATATTTATCTGAAATGACTTTATAACTAGTATTGCTAATTTTAAGTTCCGCTAAGAAAAGTAGTCCACAACAACATAGCTAACTCTCCTGCGACGACATGGCAAACTATTTGGCCTACAAAAGAAACTTTTCCCAACATATGACTGTTTCATCTCTTCAGGTCTTCCATTGTAGTTTCTATGTAGCGTCACTCGCTGCTAGCTCATGTTAACATTAGCATATAGGCGGCGTGATGCAAGGGACGTGAACCCAGGTGGAGAAGTGATTTCCCGCGGCAATGGTCGCTATTAACTGACAGCGATCATTATTCACAAATAATTGCTGCTATCGACCAATCAGAATGGAGTATTCCATAGAGCCATTACAGCTCGATACTTCTGCATCCCAGTTTGAATTTGGATAATACGGGTGACAAACAGGATAAAAACAGGACTCTTATTTGTTTGGTCTTTGTTTCACTTCAGGATGAGGAAATTCAGTTCAGGGATCGACTGCGGCGGCAGGATCTGTCAGGTGGCGCCAGTCCATGACCGCCATCCGTCCAGCAAAGCGGTTTTCCTGTCTGGAGAACTCCTCAATGCAGAACCTCAGAATACGACTTTTGACCAACGGGCACTCCGTGTGTCGCCCCAAGGTCCCAGGCGCTCTTATCTAATGAGCGAGCAGACAGCACAAGCCTTTTATGGATAGCGTGCCTTTAAAAGGTAACGCAGGAAGGTGTCTCGTTTATTGCGGTGCCACCAAGAGACAACTGCGTTCTTTTGGGTTTGAGTCCTTGGTTTTAAAACACTGAAGTTCTAAAATATCACATACTACGAGTTACAGTATACGTACGTACAGGTTTCATGCCAAATTCCTGATTCATTTTTCATAAAATGTCCTCGCCAAGCCTTTTAGTATTACCTCACTTGGAACTCGAACCGGCAATAAAGGGACGTATCCACTGTCAGAACACATTGAAAATTATATACAGGATATATAAACATCCTATATTTCAAAATAGTTACTGTGATCTGTGAATTGAATAAGCTTTGTAATGTTCAAACCTGAATCAACCGTCTACGATATTTATTTAAAATAGTTCATTATTTCCAAATGTTTTCTATGTCCAGAAATCAGTGATGGAAGTAGATGTATAATTATTATTAATATTATTATTATTATTATTATTATTATTATTATTATGAAGTGCAATAACACGTTAACAAAACAGTATAGGAGCTAATACTTGACATTATGTTATGTGATTATCGTATAGTATGTTATAAAACAAATAATAATGCTTATTCAGATATACAGAAATTTCTGGGTTTTTTTTTCATGTGACCCAACAAGGTCGAGGGAGTAGCGCATGTGATTGTACTTTATCATTACTAAATAGTTCGATATTTAAGGAGGTGCCTCATTAAGGTTAAAGATTGCCCCATTAAAGATTCCTATAAGATATAACAACGTAATTAGATGATAGAGTTTAACCTGCAGCATAATAATGTTGTAGTGAAGATAATGTGGGAATCCATGCAATTTTGCAAGAAGTTTACAGGAGAGGAAAGAACATTTCGTCCAGACACTGTGTGGTATTGATTAGTACTGATTGATTGTTCATCAGATGCTGTTGATTTAAGTTAAAGTAAGTCTCTGTAATGACTGACTGAATTTAGTGTCTTGTTTGGTCCTACGCTCATATTTGTGTTCTCAATGTCTAGAAAGAGCTTTGTCTTATTATAGATTGTAATTCTATTATAGTTTGAGATAATTTCTCGGTTATTACCACTCTCCTAGTTATTGATGTGAAGATGGGTGGGGGGGGTGTTCTGTGATAAGGAAGTGCAGCAGTTGGTCAGATTATTTTGTAAAAGCCTCAAAACACGATGCCTATTCACGCAAATGTTGCAACTGAAACAGAACCATGTGTATGGGAAGAAATATGTCACTAGAAACTGAATTGGAATAATTTATATTTGAATTTGAACTGCTCAACTTGAATAATTGCATTAAAAAAACTGAACCTGAATCACATAATTTGTATTGTTTAACTTGAATAATTGAATTGAAAATAGCCTTGAAAAATGACTCTGAATAGCACAATTTGAAATTGAATTTGTTAGTTTGAAACTGAATTCCAATAAACTTGAAATTGAATGTAATATTATGAAATTAAATTAATTTGCCCTGAAACTGTATTTGATCCTCATGGAAAATTCACTCAGTTCTCACAGTTCAAATTCAGTTCTCGTAAGCGGTTGATTCCACAATCGGTGTGCCATTTGTGTCCCACTGATATAAAATGTACAAATATACATGTGAAGTAGAGGTAGGTAGTAAAGGCGAAATACTTTTTACACTTAAGTAAAGATAAGTGACCTACATGCAAAGTTCTGATGAAAAGATTGTAACATTAACAAAAGCTTTCAACAACACTGAGAAAACTGGGGGTGGTAGCTCAGGCGGTAGAGCTGGTGGTCTAGTGATCTAAAGGTTGCTGGTTTGATCCCAGGCTCCTCCTGCTAGCATGCTGTAGTGTCCTTGAGCAAGACACTTAACCCCTAATTGCTCCTGATGGCTGCGTCCGTCGGTGATTGAACAATTGAAAGTCACTTTGGATAAAAGCATCTGCTAAATGTAATGTGATTCCTGTAAAAAAACACCCACTATAAATGAGCAATTCATTATAGATTATGAATAATTTTGATTTTAGTTGTGTCCCATGAAATTCACTCAACCCTGTTACCTGAAGAAGTAAAGTAAGTTCTCTCATTATTTTTTCTGTATTTTCGCTGACATTGTGATATTGACCGAGACGCTCACTTTCAAAGTACAACTCTGTTACCAATATTAAAGCTTGGAAGTAATGTATTTTGTTAAAATACATTTTAGGTGAATCGTTGGAATGTCCTTATTGTCCTCACACCATTATCACAAATGCTGGTAGTCACATTTTGTATATTTGCTGATCCTAAAACTCAACCCTGTTACTATTTCAAGACATCTTCAGCACAGAAATCCTGTTAAAAAACAAAAAAAAGTGATATTACCTGAGATGCAGCATTTCTTAGATTCAATGTTGAAAAATGATTCAAAATAAAGTTTCATACAAAGTTTAATTTTTAAGAGTTACAAGGGCTAAATGGCACCCTAATCGTGGAATCACCCAAGTGGCTACTAGTTAATGCACATACATTGAGATATGATTTATTGCTGAATAAAAATGATAGGCTCACAGCCGTCGCAAGGAGAACATTGAAGGTGTCGGATCGCCTGATAGGGCTCATTGGCCAGAGACCATTGTATAAAAACCGGAATGGTCAAGTAGAGCAGATTGCCTAACCCTTAGCCGAGTATAAAATTATTTGCCCACGTAAGATTCACTTGATATGTCCCTCTAGTTCTCTGCCAAAGGATACAGTCACATACTGCACAACACAATTTTTATTAGTTCTGGGCATGGATGCATATAAATTTAGGGACTTCACCCTGCACTCAGGAACTTAAGGGAATAAATGAAGTATTTTCTCAAAACAATAACAAAAACACCTTAACAAAATATACCTAATGAGAAATTTCGGAAGCAAGGAATTTACTTGAGCAAAGAAAAGTTTGGCTCTTTTTAGAGATTTGGCTCTGTTTTTTTTGTTTTTTGTTTTTTGTTTTTTACCTGTGCTGTCAGCAGGCTTGGCATCCAACAGGTTATTTGTAATTAATTAATTAATGATCAAGAACCGCTTGAAATAACTCTGTCCTGTGGACCACCTGTGGGATGACAAGAGCAGAGATTTTTTTTTTTAATAAAAGACCGCCACCAGTCCCCCTCTTTGGAGAATGATCTTACCATCTATAAACAACTAAACATCATTACTTCTTCAAGAGGGGCAAGAGAATCACCATGGGCGAGACGAAAACATGCTTGTCCAACAGTGAATGCATAGGACTTGTCCAAATAAGTCCTGGTGTGTGGGATCAGAACTATACAGTAGCGCCTCCAAGCAGCGGAAAAGGATTCTCAGCCACCCACGAGTCCTGCAGCCATTTAGACACCCCACGACCTCAAGAAAGCGCAGAGCACAATGCATCGCAACACCCCTCCGGTACCAGGAGGCACCCAACCCACAGTGACCAGCCACAGAAGCCCCTGACCGCAGAACAGACGATGGCAGACTTCCCCCCACCCACAGCCTGACCCCCCATCGACGTGCGCCCTGTGCAACGAGAGCGGTAGAGAACCGACACCCAGGCAGCCAGGTGCGACGACGGGAGGGTGATGGCGCGGGACACCCCCATATCAATCCACCTGGGGCAAACTGAGCCCCATCATCGCCAACAGATAGCAAGATATGCGGCCCCTCCATGACCGCGGCAACTGCAAGACAAGGACACTGATCAATGGTTTATGGCCGCTTGTGGGATACTTGGCTTCTATTTGTGTGACCGAATCTCAGTCTGTGGGAAATAATGGGGATCCTTACTGTTGAGCTGTTTGAGGAAACAACCTCTTCCAATAAGGGCTCTTTGAAGACTGAAGATGAAAAATTTGCCTGTGTTCACGGTAATTTTGCATGATTGCTAATCTACACAGTCCAAGCAGAAGTTGTAACGTTTTAAACTGCAACAAATTGATCTCCTTGTCAATTTTTCCAACTTGCTCCTACATCTTACAACTTGCTAGATTGTTCCATGCGGTTCACAACCGCATGGAACATTATTTATCACAAAGCCTTGCGTTGATATGAACTTTTGACCTTTTGCCTTTTGTCCTTACTGATGGTAGGTGGAGGAAACCCCATGTGAGCACAGGGAGAACATGCAAACTCCACATAAGAAAGACTCCTATTTAGAAGGTAACCCACCGGAGCACGGTGCCAACAGCGCCCCAGGCGGGAATCGAACCTAGGACCTTCTTGCTGTGAGGCAGTAGTGCAATAGTTTGTAGGCAGTGTTGTTACCAGTACACATTAGAGAAAGAAGGACACCTCTCGAGCTCTCCTAAATCCTTCTGGAGATAGGAGTAGTAGTTTCCTGGATTAATGAAGTTGATAAAATGCTGTAACAAGTCCACTTCTCTTTTGCGGGAACACTCTGCTTGCTAATTAACTCAATCTCCTGAAGTTGCGTCCCCTTTTGGTGCTGGCTCTCTCGACCTGCAGATTCCACCAAAATCACTCCCCACTGCCACATACTGTACCCCCCCACCACCCAACTTAGGCCAGGGAACCACCTGGCCGACAACTAACCACCTCCTCAGAGCGAGAAAGTCAGCCACCATCTTAGCCCCCAGCTGATGGATCACTTTGAACTTAAAAGGCTGTAATGCCAGATACCATTGTGTGATCTGAGCGTTGGCATCCTTCATGCAGTGAAGCCATTGAAACGGGACGTGGTCGGAATAGAGGGTGAACGGGCACCGAAGGAGGTAATACCGTAGAGCACTGATCAGCAACTTACCACCAGGCACTCCTTCTCCACGGTGCTGTACTTTCTCTCCCGCTGTTAGAGCTCTCTGCTGATGTACAGCACCGTGTGTTTGGCTCCACCTGGGTGGAGCCAAAGCTGGCACAGCCCCGTCCACTGAACCGAATCTGAGGCAGCTGTCCAGGTGAGGTCTGTTAGGGGACAGGTCGGGCACTGAAAAGTTCGAAATAAAGTGCCTGTAATAGCCTGCCATCCCCAAAAATCTCAACTGTTTTTTTTTGTCTTGCGCCATGGGCAGGCCACAATTGCCACTGTCTTGTCTATCTGAGGCCGCACCTGCATGCCTGCCTTCCAAGTGGTACCCCAAATACCATACCTGCCTCCATCCAACCGCACACTTATTCAGCCCGGCCCGCCTCAAGGCCTCCAGGACCGCACCCACCTGCCGCATATGCGTCTCCCATGTATGACTGTGGATAATAACATCATCCAGGTACGCAGCAGAATATGCCACATTCTGGCTCAGCACCTGTCCATGAGGTGCTGGAAAGTGGCTGGGGCCCCAAACAACCCAAACTGATGGGTACGAAACAACAAATCGTCCTGAGTGAAAGATGCCATTTTTCCTTGGACTCTGGGGACAAGGGAGTCTGACAGTAGCCATTGGTCAAATCCAGTGTCGTAAAAAAATGGGCCCTGCCAAGCTGATCCAGGAGTTTGTCGACCCGGGGCACTTGATAGGCATCAAATTTGACACATCATTCACCCTGCGATAGTCCACATAGAACCCCATTGATCATGTTTCAACATGGTGATCTATGAGGGTGGTGTGCCCTGGCAAGTGGAGAATATGTATCTATACTGCATATTTACTTGTATACTGTATGTCCCTTCTGGACTGGGAGAGGGGGCCGGCCCGCTGACAACACGGACCACTTGTCGGACCTACATCATGGGCAGTGGTGCGGAAATTAATAAAAACTGCGGTGTGGTGGCTCCTCCTTGGAGCCGGTTTGGGTCTGGACACTGGTGCTGAAACTGCAACAGCTGTGCTGCTGGTGCTAACCCTGGCGACGGTTGGACCACTGGCTGGACCGCTGGTTCTCCGCCAGGGAGGGGGCCACTTCCTGGCTGGTGGGGTGCTGCTGCTAGGCTGCACGGACCTCCTCCTGTATCTCCACTATGTGGCGAAGGGCCTGCTCTAGTGGAGGTTCACCTTGTCCTTTTGTTTGTCTGTCCATCATGATCCTGCCGACTATGCCACTGTAACAAGTCCACTTGTCTTTGCGGGGTGGAGCGATGCACCAGGAGGCAGGTACAATGAAAGCCAGCTTTAGTGGGTGTTTATTTACAAAAAGACACAATGTTTGTCTGTTCAGACAAACATATCAATAATATTTGCAGTGTCCAATCTGGAGTAGGAGAAGCCTCACTGTCAGGAGAGAGAGAGAGAGAGAGAGAGAGAGAGAGAGAGAGAGAGAGAGAGAGAGAGAGAGAGAGAGAGAGAGAGAGAGAGAGAGAGAGAGAGAGAGAGAACCACAGCAGCCTTTAAATACTGATAATTACCTCAACCATAGAATTTTGTATTCGGGGCAGTTACGACTAACCGTTGACCGAGTTTGATCCAAATCGGTCCATTTTGTCTGAAAAGTTAGTATGCAAGTAAAAAACTTGCATTTCTCATCTCTGCAGCGGTCACGTGATAGCACTGCAATGACTGCGCAACGAGTGCCTCACATTAAATCTGGTATTTGTAAATACTCCAGATATTTAATCCGCCCACAGGACTATTAGATTTGACTTTAACTAAAGAAATATAAGACAAACTCATGGCAAACTGTACATACGCAGAAGCACAGGGTTAGGGTTAGGGTTAGCGTCGTTAACCATCGTTAAACATAAGGTAGGTGTTGGAATGTGGATAATGTAGTTTACGCTCTTCCCAAATTGTAATTAGTTGTAACAGAAACATATGAAATGACACAGTGACAGCCCTTTTGACACAGAGTCACTGTCACAGTGACTTTATCACTATTATCCTTTATTATGTTTGAAAATAATTAGGTTAAAGTATTTCCAGAAGACATTTGGATGAAAGAAACGCAGAGCATTAGACGTCATAAACATATACGCTTCTGAGGACAGCTGACACCCACCAGGGTAAGTTCTAAACAATAAAAACCCAATAACATCACTTTCAGAATTTAAAGACATTTCAGAGATATCAATTTACACAATGTTCCTGAATTGGTTAGTTGTAACAATAACCATAAGCAATTATATGGAGCAAGGCGCAAGTATTGTGTTAGTGTTACAGTATGAAATAATTTTTGTGTTTTCGGGTTCCAGAGGCCTCAAAGAAGCCAACATTCTAAGGCAGCAAAGAAGCTGTGGGCAAAAAGTGCTGCTTTAGAGGTCAGCCACTCTCCTCTTCAAAAAAAGACTATAATACTCTCTGAAACCTCTGAACAAAACTCTGGAAAAAAACTCTGAAACAAGGACTGCAAAAAACTCTGAAATAATGCCTGTAAAAACAAACCTACAAAATTTGCTACAAAATCTCTGACAACATTTAATGCAGGTGAAGTTCCAGTGTTAAGACAATCATTTCATCAGGGCGATACAAAGTTTGGAGGGTCAAGGAACAAGCAGTGTGCAGCTGTCAGTTTGACAGCAGTACTTAACAGCCAGATCCAAAATGTTTTGACTTGGACAGTTAGAGTGACCTAGATGATGTTTTGGTAAAAGGAACTAGTCTTTATCAGGACATGAAAACATCTGGTAGAATAAAGGACAATTTTCTAGAAAGAGCTGATATTACAATACTAGAATTACCAAGAAAACATACTCTCTGTCATACAACAGACATTCGAAAAACGTATGCTGAGGCGTTTACTGGCCGTGTTTTTGGTTGTGATAACTCTGCATTATGGAATTTAGCCATGCCAATTGATTAAGCAAACCGCAGATCACTGCTAAATTATGACGTATGCTAATTAACATTTTCTGGTAATACATGTGCAGTTATCAAGCAGTGGTCGTGTTACATCAAGAATTACATGTCGGACATCATTTAAACACATAAATATACAAATATATATTTTGGCCTTTTGTTGTTTTTGCCATCAGTTCAATAAAACACATCTTTCACTCGTTGTCATGATTTTTCCTCCATTTTCAATTCTCTACTACCATTTCACTATAACTACTCCTACAAATGGTAGTGGCTCAGACTGCGCTGTGACACTGCACTCGGAATATCACTAAAAACACACCCCCAAAAAAGACCTAGAAAGAGGCCTCCCTGACCACCAACTTCAGATTTGCTATAATTATCAACCAAGTGTGTATTCCATGACAAACAATTTATTATATCATATGTGACCCAACATGTACTTCGTTTGGCGGCTTTCAAATCTTTTTTTTTTTTTGCATCATTCGGAAGTAGAGATCAGAGCTTCCAAACAAGGTGTCACTTGTTTATTATTATTATTTTTAAAGCTATGACTTGTTAATGACAAGGATGTGGCAAACCGTGTTTCTGAGATAATCACCTCCAAAGTTTTACCCACACCAGGTTCATTCAGCCACCTCCCAGAATGCAAATGGGGTTGGCGGACCAACAAAGCCTCATGGCTACTTAACATACTGCTGAACGGGCCAATCACGAACAGCTCAACAACACACAACAAATTTTGTTTTTAAAAAAGCTTTTATTTAACAGTAAGAATATACATGTTTTATAAAAGTGGAATTATTTTGGAGTTTAAAAGTACGGACAACACAACCAAATGTAGAGTCCATCAATATTATGAGTCTCAGAAAATCTGAAATCTGAAAATCTGTCACCAACCTCAACGGACTTCATCACGTCATCAACTTCTTCCGTTGTAACAACAACGGACGTATCGTCGGTCTCCTCTGGTGGTTCTTGAAAATATTCAGTTTCATCGTCACATTAAGTTTGAAATGTTCTCCAAGTCCGGAGTAAAATCAGATTCAGCAGCACTGTCGTTCTCCACGTTGCCGTCTGAGAACTGATTATCATCGCAAAAAATGAAGTCCAACATGCGCTGCTAACACTGACTTCGATCTCTCGCATTGGTCACATTAAGGTGCGAAATATGATTGAGAGCTTCCGCCACCCGCTTCTCGTAATCCATAACGATACAGAGAAAGAAGTTTTCACAGACAAGTGAGACCGAAACACCCCCGTGCTGCACTTTAACCGTCTGTTTACGGAGGTAGGTGCATGAAGCGAAGGGTTCTTCTTCTTCGCCGTTTCACAACAGTGGCTCCACGTGTGTAAAAGTAGTACGATTTAAAGGCTGAATTCTATCAAAACGGTTTCACATTGTGACTTCACATCACATGGAATATGGATAAATTATGTTTACCTGGACGGTCGCTTTAAAGGAAACAATCGATCAGCGTTGTTCAGTGTATTCAGCGTCTCGGTAAGGGAACTCCGTTTCCCCATGTAATCTAACGGGAATATTTAACTCCACGGTTTAACATTTTTCTACTATTTATAAATAAAACTCAGTTTTGAAAATATGTTGAGAGATAAAAAAAAACCCCACAAAGGAACACAAATCTGGAAAGATCAAATTTTCCTTCAAGAAAGGTTTTTTCAACTTATTTAGCTGCTCCTGGCGATTTTAGAAATAGATAAAAGATAGTGGGTTTTGCTGCGGTGGGTCACATATTTATTTATTTATTTATTTATTTATTTATTTATATGTCACCTTGATTCGTAGTTAGTTATAACATTAAACTTACATCACTCAACATCTACAGCATTGCAAATAGGCTATAATTCCCTCGAAGCAAGTGGCTTCCTTGCTACTGGTTTATTGAAGACTTCTCTCCAATTCCACCTTGAAAACATAACACACAGTTGAAGAGAACATAATAAACATCATGTTAGCTGAGGTGTCTGGAAGGTTTGAGGTGAATAGGTCATTGAGCTCCCAAAGCAGAGATATAGTGCGGTATTAATAGTAATGTATGTTACTAGTAGATTTATTGCCTCTATGTCATATGGAGAACGAAAACCAAAACGGGTCTATTCAGAGGCCCTCTGGGAAAGGGAATTGTGTTGATTCTTCCAGCTTGACCAGAGGAGGAAATCTTTAGATTTATGGCAAGACAGAGGCTGAGCGGGCGCCTATGGGTTGGAACTAGATGTCGTATGTTATCTCTGTACAGCTTTAAAAGTGAGTGCCGAGCGCTGCTTGGGAGAGATTCCATCCGGTTCGGGTCTCTCCTGGACGTCCTAGGCAAGTCTGGTTTGATGCTGATTTGTGTAATAAAACTATTATTTTAATCAAGTCAGCGTCAGCAGTCACTCCTTCATTCATCATCACATCACACCCATCAAGAAACTACAAAGTGGCGTCACAAATCAGGATCTGTTGGGCCTCATCTGCCGATGCTGCCTGCTCCAGCGAACTGCCGCTCTAAGAGTGAGTGACCTCTCACAAAATTGAGCTGTTATGTGGTCTGGAGCGGGTGTGTTTGGCAAAGAGACTGCACTGAGATTATGCGGAGATGTAGATGATGTGTTGATGTGTGAAGTGAGTTTCCGTCTAAATTGGGGTAATTAAGATGTAAAAGACGTAAATAAGGGGAATAAGAGAATAATAAATGAAGAAAAAGACAATTACGTTGAAATAGAGAATAGAGACGAGAGAAATAAAAGATGAAGTTAAAAGTAAAAGTTAAAGGCTTAAAAGATGTGGAGAAAGCAGAAGTAAAAAGAAATTGTAGAATGGCAGAACTAGTAGCCAAAAGTAATTTAAATAACCATGCAAGATTAACGAAGACAGGGCCCGTATCTCGTTAAACAGTAAGACATGTGTACATTAAATGCTGCGTGAAAGTTGGCCGAATGAAAATCTAATATAGTCAAATCTAGGTAGGAAAAACAAGAGGAAATAACCCTGGCCAGGGGAATTGACTCAAAATAAAATTATATGAATAAAGATGAAAAAGATAAAAGTAAAGTGAAAAAGAGATAAAAGTTAAAAGCCTAAAGTAAGATGAAAAATATGAAAAGTGAAAATGAGATAAATGTTAAAAGCTTAAAGTAAGATGAAAAATATGAAAAGTGAAAAAGAGATAAAAGTTAAAAGTCTAAAGTAAGATGAAAAGTGAAAAAGTGAAAATTAGATGAAAGTTAAAATCCTAAAGTAAGATGAAAAAGATGAAAAGTGAAATAAAAAGAGTTACAAGTTAAAGGCTCAAAGATGAAAAATAAAGTTTGAGAAGAAAAGTGAGGAAAAACAGGGCAGAACCCGCCCTGGAGAACTATTGAACATGCATGATGAGAGAATCTGATTAAAAATAATTTGTTAAAAGTCTGGCCAAAGTTAAATTTTGATGAAATTAGAAAAGTATAAATGAGTCGACGTTAAAACATAAAGCTAAGCGCTGTTGAAGTCTTTGGGCGAAAATATGTGCTGCAGGAGAGACATGTCTTTTTCTTTTTTTCTTTTTGTGTGTGTGAGTGTGAAAGTGCCGCGGCTACAGATGTGTGAAGAGCTTTGTGTATGTTTTGTGTATGTATAAGTGATATATAGAATAAATGTGTTATTAAATAGGTATACATATGTGGTGAGCAGTTGAATAATACATAAAGAGAAACATTTCTCGCCCCTTTAGTGAAACAAATATATGAGCCTTTCTTTAAGGACTTTTGATAAATATATATGAGCCTTTCTTTAAGGACTTTTAATAAATATATATAAGCCTTTTTTCCAAGGACGTTTGTACATTGATAAAGGATATGAACCTTTACAGGACTTTATATATTTGATAACAAAATGAGCCTTCTGAAGGACTAGAGCCACGGTCTGCCTATACATACATGTACACATCCAGAAAAGAAAAGAAATCTCCTGCTCTGAATTGGAAGTAGGATTTGTGAATTGTTTGATTTGTGTGTGGGTTTTTTCTTTTCTTTTATGCTTGGGGTGTGTGTGGCGGTGATTTCTGTGAGTCCTGACTGGTTAAAAGAGCAGATGGTCTTGCTGGGGTGAAGGGAGATGCTGGTTCTTGATGCAAGAAAAGAGGTTTTGTGTTTCGGCTGCTGAGAGAAAACAGCTTTGATTTACGACTGTGCGTAACTGCATTGAGCTGGGCTGTCCCTACGGGAGCCAAAACAGGATGTTCACTCGCTGACGACCAGTCCATACTGGAAGTCATTGCTAAATTTAAGAGGTGGGGCAAGGGGTGGTGCTTCACACAAGATTGGAACTTAGTTAACTCCTCCTGACAAGAGGGGCTGTGATTGAGCCCCCCCCTCTACTCTTGTCTCTCAGTAGTTAGAAGAAAAAATAATAACATAAAATAAAATTAAATAGATAAATAGAATAAAAATCATAAAATAAAATGAAAATAAATAGATAAATAGAATAAAAATAACTAATTAAAAGTGATATCAGATTGACTAATATACTCTTTGGACTTTAAATGTATTGCATGATTAAAAGTAACTATTGCTTTCTTTCAAGTGCGCGCAAAATAAAAAGCTGATAATGTATGTCACACTGAATTGTATTACAGTGTGTATAAGAATTTAGAGTGAGCCTAAGACACTGAACTCTTCTGTTGTTCTTTTTCTTTTTTCTTTCTTCCTCTATTTTACTATGCTGAGTGAAAGCTGGGGAAAGACAGAAGATGGAATGAGTCTGAATTGAATCATCCAAAGGGCAGATGACAAGACATCTGGCAGATCTTCACAGACACTGAGGCTTGCGGATGACAACGTTCTGGAGTCCTCAATCCATCTAAACCAATTAAAGGCCAGTACGATTTTATCCACAAACTCTTTCAACAGACCTCACCTGCATTTACCTATATGCTTATACATTTAGTTATAATATACGTGTTTAGTTTATTTTCACATATGGGTTTGTAATAGTTCTTTCTCATACATTGCATTTGCAATTATTTAGTGAGAGACTTGGTAACGTACTGACTAATTAAGGCATTTGCCTAATTAATGGAGTATTATTGATTGATTGATTGATCACATGTGGGAAAGCTGATTTGATTTAAATACTGTTGAGTTCTGTGAATATTGGTTTCATTATCTGAGTATGGTTTATCTATGCTGTTTTGAGAATGAACACTGATATAATTTTGATAATTTAACATAAATGAGTGTGATTAGATGCATCAGATGGTGAACAAGTGAATTGGCTTTCACAAGTGGGAAGCGATTGGTCTCCTTTGGGGTTGGCAAATTCAGCTGTATTGAATTTTGAATCCTATTGATGAAGTGCAAAAGAACAATCCCCTTATTAAACATATTTCAAAAATATCAGGAAAATGGAGCAAGCGTTGGCCTGACATTGAACAACCATGGCCAGTTGAAGGAACTCTTAACCCGGATGTGATTAAAACAATGCAGGTGCTTGTGTCCACATATAAAGTAATCAAAGAAAGGCAAGAAAGGAAAGAGACGCACGGAGAAAAGACAAACAGAACTTGACATTCTGCAGCTGTTCGCGAAGGAGGGACATACATGGTTCGAAGCTGCAAAGGAAAAAAGAGAACAAAGTAGACAAGAAATAAAGAAAAATGATAAGGAAACAGACAAATTGATGGAGAAGATTACCCCACCCTTCTCACATACAATATCTGTAAAGAAGCCCTCGCCTTATGAGAAGGAGGTGAAGTTCACTGATGTTTATCCCCAGCTCCCAGTGATTACACAGGAAGGCAACTATCTCTTCAAAGATGAAGATGAGCAAATAATAGAGATGGACAAGGCTAAAACAACCATGAAGATGTATCCGAGCTCCAACAGTACCAAGAGAAGGAACCGTCTGGGAAGCAGACAACGAGTCAGAAGTCTGGAAATAGGAGAAGAGATTGGGAGTGACTCTGACGAAGCTATTGGAGGATACGACCCAGCAGTCAGACAGATGTTGGCTAAAGCGGAGAAAAAAGGAGATCGACCAGTGAGGAAAAGGGCACCAAGAACGGACGACACTGATGAAAGTGAACAGGGTGAAAGCGATGAAGAATCGGAGAAAGAAGGTTCTTCCTGTTTTCAACCGTTAGCAGCCAGCATTGGGATAGGAGATGACAGACGCATGGTTTTAAGAGAGATTGAGAGGAGTATAGACGGATGCCTCGAGGACATAAGTGACTCCACCTGTCCAGAAGTTCGACAAGCATTGGAAAAACGATTACAAGAACTGCAAATAACGGAGAAGAAACTACGGAAGAAAAAGCCTCAAAAGCCAGACACTTTGAGGTATGGGCTACGTCCAAGAAAAGGAAGGAGATCTGACAAAGTGTGTCCAATGATAATTCAAGGACAAAATTTAGAATTCAAGCCGCAGAATACAGAGATGTCTAACATACTTGAAAAGTTACCCACTCTTCAAGATGGAGCACATCCGTGGATCTTAAAGCTGGAAGAGGTTTTGGTAGGAATACAGCCTGCCATGGGAGATATTAAAAGACTTTTGGCTTGCCTCATTGGAGTCCCAGCTATGGAAGAGATCCTGCAGGCGGCAGGCCTTAACAGATACGTGGCAACTGCAGTGTATGATCCAGAATTGTTTGCTGCAAGAAGAGGTCGGATGTGGAGAGCATTGAAAGATTTTTTTCCAGCAAACGTACACGCTGACAACATCTTTATCGAGGCATTGGGCCCACAGGAAAATCCAAGAGCTTATGTGTCAAGAACTCATCAAGTGTGGAGAAATGTCACAGGAAATGATCCAGATCTGAATCAAATGGAGAAATCAATTCTCCGAGCTAAAATACAGAAGGGGCTGCCTCTACAAGTGAGGAGCAAATTGGCAGAAGTGGTTGGTCTTGGAAGCATGACCAAAGGTGTTTATACGGACCACATAGCGCATCAAGTGGAGCTTTATCGAAAAAAGGAGCATGACCAGAAGGAACAGGACCAGGAGACTCTGAGTAAACTCAACCAAATACAGTTGGTGGATAAGAAGAAGAAGAAAAAGAAACAAGCTATGGTTATGCAGATCCAGTCACAACTAAATAAATTACCACCACAACCACAGCAAGGACAGATTCAGGTTCTACCACCCGTGGTCCTCACTGTCTCCTTTCCACAGCCAGTTTTTGACCAACCACAAACATGGAGAGGAAGATGTCAAGGAAATTTAGGAAGAGGAAGAGGAGGAAATTTGCAACAGTCTCAAGGAGCGTGTCATAATTGTGGACAACAAGGTCATTTTGTACGTGACTGCTACAGGTTCAGAGGAGGCTTCAGAGGAGGCTTCAAAGGAGGCTTCAGAGGACAACCACAGTCACCCAGGGGACCGGCGAACCTGAAGAGGGGTCCAGAACCTGGTTTCTAGGGGTGCCCGGAAGACTCGAAAGGGAGGTGTCAGCTGGTAGTATCAGGGCCGGAGCAAGATCCAAAAATAGAGGTGAAAATAAATGATAAGCCATTGGAAGTAATGGCAGATTGCGGAGCAGCTTTCTCCTGTGATCGGCCGGAAGATGCTATACATCTCCCCATGTCTGACCAATTGGTACGGACAATCAGTTTGAGGGTGTGAGACAGCTGATTCCTCTCACAAAACCAATTGAGCTCTTCTGTAGAAATCAGAAAATCACACTACCTATTTTGGTGTCAGAACATACGCCCATTGCAGATGTTGGTGCATCAGGGTAAATCCAGCTGAGAATTTACCAACACCAGAGGATGGAGAGCCACATGATTGTGTTCAGGAAGTAGAAATAGAGATATGCAAAGCTCAGATCAGACTTGCAAGCTCTCCCACTGCATGTGTCAGATGTGGAGTATTGGACTGATGGGTCCTGCTATCGAATAGGAGACACATTGAGTGCTGGTTACGCAGTAGTCAAAGCCCAGGGAACTGAATTTGTTGTTGAGAAAGCAGAAGTAATAGCACAACCCGCTTCTGCACAGCTTGCTGAGCTTGTGGGCCTGACTGAAGCTTGTCTATTGGCCGAAGGCAAGCGAGTGACGATATATACAGATTCTGCATACGCACATAATGTGTGTCATTTATTTGCATCGGTGTGGAAAAATCTAAGATTTAAGAAACCGATGGTTCTCCGATAGAGCATCATGCCCAGATAATGAAATTGTTGCATGCAATGATGAAATCAAAGGTTATAGCTGTAGCTAAGTGTGCAGCACACAAAATGGACACGTCAAGGGTCACACAAGGTAACAAAGCGGCAGATGAGGCTGCAAAAGCAGTTACAGGAGCAAATAAAGCAGACAAGGTTGTTCTTGTCACCCATGAAGTGGACTTGGAAGATAAAATCACACTCAGAGATGTGATCGCGATACAAGAAGCGGCGTCAGCCATATATAAACAGCAGCCCCTGACCTACTAGGTCTGATGATTCAGAAACATTAGCCCATGTTGCAAGGGGGGGGGGGGGGGTAAGGAGAAAAATCACGAAAGAGTATGGTTTTTGGGCACCGTACTTGCTTGAGCAAATTGATTATGTCAACGGCAGATGCACAATCTGTCTTAAAAATAATGTTCGGAGGGGTGTGATGAGTCCACCCGGTCACATTCCAACTCCAACAGGTACTATGAGTGAGTTGGTTGTGGATTTTGTTGACATGTTAAGACCAATAGGAGGTAAAAGATACATGTTAGTCGTCGTGGATAGATTTTCACGATGGCCTAAAGCATGTCCAACAAAGCGTAAAGATCCTCAGTCCGTTGCCAAGCCAAGTTCTTGTGTCGTGAGGTCATTAGCAGGTGGGGACTTCCAGATCCCATATCCTCAGAAAATGGGAAAGAGTTTGTGGATAGAACAGTAAAATTAATTCAGCAAAAATAGGGAATTAAACAACATTTAGGAGCTGTTTATCATCCGCAAAGCCAAGGAGTTTGTGAAAAAATGAATGGTGTGCTGAAAAATTGCATTGTTAAAATCTGTCAGCATACAGGACTGAATTGGGTAGAGGTGTGTAGTTAGGAGCTAACACTAGTAGAGAAATATCTATTCTAAATATCTGATTCCATCATATACTCAACACTATTGTTAACAAGGAAAATGCATGGACAAAGGGGGGGGCGGGGAAATGTTAATCATATATTGGAATAATGTTAAAGTATAATGCAAAAGTAAAATTATTATACTATATTTGATCTTTGTGCAAGATACTGGCTGGTGATTCTTTCTTTCGGGACCAGTCTGAGGTGGCTGTGTCCAGAGATCCTAACAGCCTAATGGACTTGAACATTCAAACATGGACACTCAAAAATGGAGGAGGAAAATGGACGGCGGACCCTGAATGAGGGCATCATGATCAGGAGTGTCGAGTGAAATATCATTAAAAGTTGATGGTGTTAAAAAAGCAACAGTTCAATACATACAGTACATATGTGTCCTGAATGTTTTTACAATATTGGAGTTTGTTTACTACAATTTAACCTGTATTATTGATGAATGTCCTGTACTCTACACTAGATATTTTTAGCAAGACATATTACTTTGATTTGCTATTGGTTTCTTTGAGTTGTCTGTAATAGGATGAAGTGAATACATTGGGACCTCAGGTATTTTCTTTTTTTGCGGTTTTTGAGGGACATTGGTGCTAGGCAGGGAAAGGTCCACTGGAAGGTCCGATGGGTCGACCAGCCTGACTTTGGACACATTTTTTTATTTGTTTCTGAGGTTCTAAATGTATGCATTTATATGTAACATCCTATACAGTTTTTTTAAACCCTTCGTCTTTTTCTGTTAATTGATTTGGTGGTTGCCTGGGGCAGAGGGGCCGTGAGAAAATGTTCCTGTCTTGATTGTTTGATGGATGTACTAAGAAAGGAAGCTGCCAGATGGGTTTTTTGCTCTCTCACTCCACAAATTTGCTGTATTGCTACGACTAAGCATGGTCAGAAGGGTACATTTTAACCAATTGTGTTTATTATTAAGTGATTTCTATTAAGCCAATTGACATTGTATGTTCAATTACTCTTCTCTCTGTCGAGACTTTGTATAGTCTCAAAGGGGGGAATATGAGGTGTCTGGTAGGTTTGAGGTGAATAGGTCATTGAGCTCCCAAAGCTGAAATATAGTGCGGTAATAATAGTAACATATGTTACTATTAGATTTATTGCCTCTATGTCATACGAAGAAGGAAAACAACAACGGGGGCCCTCTGGGAAAGGGAATTGTGTTGATTCTTCCAGCTTGACCAGAGGAGGGAATCTTTAGATTTATGGCAAGACAGAGGCTGAGTGGGCACCTATGGGTTGGAACTAGATGTGGTATGTTATCTCTGTACAGCTTTAAAAGTGAGTGCCGAGCGCTGCTTGGGAGAGATTCCATCCGGCTCGGGTCTCTCCTTGACGTCCTAGGCAAGTCTGGTTTGATGCTGATTTGTGTAATAAAACTATTATTTTAATCAAGTCAGCGTCAGCGGTCACTCCTTCATTCATAAACACATCACACCCATCAAGAAACGACATAGCTTTACATAAAATAATAGCATGCACAGCATGTGGATTCACATTTCACTAAAGTAAAATTCAAACAAACAAACAAAATACCTTGTTGACTGCATGCTACAAGGAGGGAAATAGACTTCCAATACCACTTGAAACCATTTACATCCTCTCCTGACCATTCACATTGTATATTCAAATCCTTCCTGAGCCGGTTAACTTTTCACCCATGTATACACAAAATTCATGCTTGCTGCTTCTGGCTGGAATACGTGACAATTAATCTCCTGAATTTGAACTTGAACTTGAACTTAAGCATGGCACTCACGTGAGCGCAACCAAGCTGGGCCTTCAAAATAAAAGTCCTACCAAATTATGCTACAGCAACTTAAATCAATACTCAATTATAAATTGGTCTCACAAAAGTAAACAAATATTGTAGGCATACAAATTATGAGTTGCAGTTTCAGTCTTTCCTCTTTGAACAGTAATGGAATTTCGTAGTTACCATTGCCTTTTTGTGTGATGTTTTCTCTTAACTTTGACAAGAACTTGAGATCTTCTTGAGACAGGGGATCATCTTCTTCAGCTCTTTCTAAGAAGTCTGATTTCGAGGACCTGCATGATATCTGAGGGAGTAATTTCCTTTACTTTGGGACGGCTCACATAGTGGACTTCAGTTTTGAGATTGACAAAAGGCTCCACACCCGGTGTCACTTGTCCCACTACTATGCGTTGGCTGATTCCAATGCCGTCGCCGTGGTCTACCCAGGGATTTTTGTGGCCAACACTACTCCATCAAAGGTCTGTACGCTGCGCATAGGATGATTTTATTTGCCAGATAAAACTTTCCTTTTGAAGTAGGGCTTGTGAGAAGTTGAGCAGACCTACTTCACAGTCCTGCAGAGGTGCTACTTTATCTTGGAGGTGCTCCAGATGAGACCAAGCTTTTGCCGTTTCATTGGTTGGTATGTGAGTTCCGTTAATTGAAATAAACTCACCAAGTAGACTGGTGGTAAGGAAATGTTCTCACTTGAGTAAAAGCCTTGGATTTGTAGTTCCTTTACTTTTTAAGAGCTTACTACTGTGGTTCTTGAAGTCATAGGAGAGAGCTTTAACTTGACTTGTTCTTTGTTTGCTTACAAAGCTTCTGCTGCTTCACTTAGAATAAAAGATGTGTCGCTCTGAGAATCCAACAGAGCGCATACAAGGACTTCTTCTGTTGGTTGAGTTGTGGATGAAAGCCAGACAGGAATTATTGCAGCTGTTTGCATGTTAGCTTCTTCACTTATTACTCTATTTGAAGTAGCAGCTGTGGTTCTTTATTTGTGTTGTGTTGATTGATGTCTTTCTTTGTTCTTTTCTTGACTTGAACTTAGCTTTTCCTGACTTGGATTTTGCTTGACTTGTGGTGGTCTTTGTTCTTCTTTGGCTCGCCCCTCATACAGACAGGTAGGATGCCGCTTGTGGCATGTGTCGTAAACACTCCTACTGTTGCAGCTCTTTGAGAAGTGACCAGACTTGAGACAACCAAAGCATAGCTTTCCGGCTTGAACAAATTAAATTCCGTCTGAGACTGCTTTCTCCATGAAGACCAGGCATACCGTGTAAGGTATGCCTGGTCTTCTTACAGAAAATGTATGATATGACATTCTCTTCATTGGTACTTGTAGTCAGTGTCTTGGCTCCAATGCTTTGTTGTCTTTGGCGTTTTGGGTTTTCAGTCTCACCTTGTTTCAGTGACTGCAGTAATGTTACAGGGTTGCAGGCAAGTTTTGCTTCTTTTGTCAGAAATTTTTACAAATTGACTGAAGGAGGGAAATTGGTTACTCACATCTTCAACCTCGATAGCCTTCGGGTTCCAGCTCGTCATTTCATTTTCATTACAGTCATACAAGATGTCCAATGCCTTGAACTACAGAGAAAATCGCCAAACTCAGTGTTTGAATAATTGCAAGTCGCTTTGAATAAAAGCGTCTGCTAAATGTAAGTAAGTATCCCTTGAGCAGCTATCTTTAGCTTCTGCTTCTAGGCGCTGCATTTCCAGTCGTTCCTTTTCTTGTTCTTGTAACACTTTCAGAACAACTTCTGTAACTGGGAGTCCACATCAAGGAAGACTTAACATGGACTTTACACACAGATACTCTGGTGAAAAAAGGCGAGACAGTGTCTTTTCCACCTCAGGCAGCTGAAGAAATTCAGGGTCTCGGTGAGGATCCTCAAGTCCTTCTATCCTGGAGCAGTGGAGAGCATCCTGACAGGCAACATCATTGCGTGGTTCGGGAATTGTACTGCTGGCCTTGTACAGGCGGGCCTTGCAGAGGGTGGTGCGTTCAGCTGAACGTACAACTGGAACTACCCTCCCCTCCCTGCAGGACTCCCCTCCCTGCAGAGCCCGCAGGATCATGAAGGATTATCACCACCCCAACAACGGACTGTTCCAGCTGCTGCGGTCGGGCAAGCACCTCTGCAGTCACAGCGAGAGCAGAGAGACTGAGACGGAGTTTCTTCCTGCAAGCCATAACAACTGTTAACGCTGAACTCACCAGGGCTCCTCACTGAGACACACACACAGGCTACACTGCCTTACTGTGATGTATGTAGCTTACTGTACTGCATACTGTATCACTGTTCTGGGTAACTGCATACTGTAATGTATTGCTGTTCTGTGCGGTGTTACTGTATTGCTGCGCCATCCTGTTGGATACTGTACTGTATATCTCCGCACACACTACCTCACTTTATTCACATGCCACTTTAATGCACATACAGTATCTGTATATACATAATTGCCTATCCCATATATATAAGCCTATTCCCTTTATCTATATTCTGTACCCCTACTCTGTATTACTTTCTGAGTTATTTTACTTTATTTTATTCTATATTATTCTATTTACTTACAGCATTACAATTCTAGGAACCAGTTAGTTTCAGTAGTTAGTCAAGTAGAAATTAGGTAGCTATTGTGTTCAGTCTAGAACATATTGTGTATAATCACTGGGTGTGTTGCATTGACATTTCCCTGCATATATGTATGGAAGTATGTATTTGTATGTGACAAATAAACCTCTTGAATCTTGAATCTTGAATGAAATCCGATACAGGCTCTGTTGATTGTGATAATGGCTGCTTAGAAGATTTAACTTGTGCTTTCAATTTGCCGTAAATGTAATTAAACCTTTGTTGAAGTGTTTTAATTTTGCTGTCTTGCATCTCTTTACCCTTTTTTGTAAGTGTTCTAGTTCTTTCACCTTCTTTCACCCACTTGACCTTCTTCAGGTTGGTCTTGAGAATTTGCACTATCCCTGGCATTGTCCCCTACCTCAGTTGTAGACTCATCGGCACTGAGATTTTCAAATAACTGCTTTAAATTGTCTCAATTTGTAAATAGAAAATAAAAAGAATAAATGAACCCTCTACATCTACCTTTAATACTCAAATGTAAATGTAACTTAAATGTAAATACTTTAAAGCTGAAGCATTTCAATAGAATTTTTTCAAAATGCACTTAGAAATTGAAAATGTGCAAACAACAAAAATCTTAGTTCACTTAAAATATATACAGTATGTATGTATGTATGTGTGTGTGTATTATATATATATACACTACTCACAAAAAGTTAGGGATATTTGGCTTTCGGGTGAAATTTATGGAAAATGGAAAATGTTCACGCTACAGTGATATTATATCATGAAAGTAGGACATTTAAGTAGAAGCAGGCAATGGTTTCCTCATCTCAAACAATTTATTGAAAAAAAAGCCAACAACAGTGGTGGGTATACCACAACAAAAAATGTCAATGTCTCAATAACTTGTCATGTGCCGTTGAGCATCAATTACAGCTTGACAACGACGTCTCATGCTGTTCACATGTCGACTTATTGTCTGCTGAGGCATGGCCCCCCCACTCTTCTTGAAGGGCGGCCCTCAGGTCATTGAGGTTCTGGGGTACAGAGTTACGAGCCTCTACACGGCGACTCAGCTGATCCCATAGGTTTTCTATGGGATTCAGGTCTGGAGAAAGTGCAGGCCACTCCATTTGAGGTGCCCCAGTCTCCAGCAGCCGTTCCCTAATGATGCCACCTCCATGAGCTGGAGCATTGTTGTCCATGAAGATGAAATGAGGTCTGTGTTGTTCATGCAGGGGCACAATGACTGGATTAATGATGTTATTCAGGTAGTATGGGCTTGTCACTGTACCATTCACAAAGTGTAGGGCAGTTTTGTATTGACTAGACACACCTGCCCACACTGTAACACCACCACCACCAAAGGCTCGTCTGGTGACAACAGTGGCTGATGCATAGCCCTCTCCTTGACATCTCCAACATCGTGGAGATGTTGGAGATGTATTTATTACTGTGTGTATTATTACTATGTAGCAAGACTATTATGACTAATAGGTAATTACTCACTTTTAAAGGATTAGCCGTTAACTTAACTTTCAGTATTTTAGCCACTCAATATACTAATTTAAATGCTTACCTCCAAGGCAAGGCTATGGCTATGCATTAAACATCAAATGCAAATAAACCATTCAACTGCAAAACAGATAAGTTTAACTATTTACTTAGAAAAATATATTTACATCTGTACAAGAATATGAATAAACAAAGAATAGTATTTCAGTTCAATACCACTTAAATTCAGTGTAGCCAGACCTCAAAAGTTTTTCTCATGTGACCACCAAACCAAATTGTACACAGTTCCAATGAAACAGTATTTCAAACAATTTAAACTTATACCTATAGCCGGCAGCTAACTGAAATTATACTATGGGTACCCAATGAGTTACCGAGTCACATGGTGCAGGCCTGATACGAAGCTCGGGATTGTAGAAGCCACAAACACAAAGGCTGCTTCGCGCCAATGCGCTGAGAACAAAATAAATACTTGCTTGCAACAATGGCCGCCGCCTCTGCTGCGAGCGCGCCAGTTGGTTGAAAGGAGAGACGTCTTCAAAACAGCTCACACGAGATGTCTGACGATCGGAGTTGTCCGCTGTCCACTGGATTCCTCTGTCCCTTGTTCTCCATGTGTTTAACTTGGCAGTCCGGACGATGTATATCGAAGGCTTCCTAGCAGGATACACTTTACATTTACTTTACACTTTTGCAAAACTTTACATTTGAATCTTTTCTCACAGTATTCAAAATAAAACATCTTTAAAACATTTCCAGCATAATGAACATAGTATTTTGTTGAACAAAATAAATTGTACATCATGTAAATATTTCAACACATGAACTAATAATGAAGTCCTATGGCTATTGCACAATATGCAATATCAAATCTCTGCATAGTTTTAAACCTTTTAAATCCTATTTATGAACTTATTCTATTCCTACTATTCATTAATTCCTATTTATGAATCAATAAACTTTTAGATTCTAGGCCTAATTTTCCATAGGGCTACATTCTCCCCCTTTTAACTGTCTGCATGTCCTCATGCGACAACCTATGATATACAGGGTTAAGAAGTCCTAGAGTAATGACTAACACCCTAGTTTAATAATAATGCCCTTGTGAACAATAGTAATTGGCTGATCTCTAGCCTTTCCTGGTTTCAATATTCAAGATTCAAGATTCAAGATTCAAGATTTTTATTTGTCACATACATATACATACTTCCATACATATATGCAGTGAAATGTAATGCAACGCACCCGGTGATAGCACACAATATGTCCTAGGAAAAAATAAAAAAATAAAATAAAATCAAAAGTAGAAAATTCCTTTCTAATTGACCGACTAACTGACTCCTAAAACGTAATACAGTAAGTGGAATACTTATAGAATAAGATAAAAAATATATAGAATAAAATACAATAAAAATAAATTGAAATAAAATGGAATAGGTAGAAGGAATATGCCTATGTATATACAGATATGTGCATTTAAAGTGGCATGTGAATTAAAGTGGCATGTGAATGTGAATAGTGTGAGGTAGTGTTTGGGATAATACAGCACAGTATACAACAGTACGGCGCAGCAATACGGCATCACAAACAACTCTGAACAGTGATACAGTATGCGGTACAGTATGCTACATACAGTACAGTAGGTAGTGGAGCCTAGTGCATGGCTCAGTTCGGACCCCTGGTGAGGTCAGCATTGACAGTTCTAATGGCTTGCGGGAAAAAAATCTGTCTCAGTCTCTCTGTTCTCGCTGCGTGACTGCGGAGGCGCTTGCCTGACCGCAGCAGCTGAAACAGTCCGTTGTTGGGGTGATGAGGATCCTTCATGATCCTACGGGCTCTGCTACTACACCTCCTGGTGTATAGCTCCTGCAAGGGGGGGAGGGTAGTTCCAGTGGTACGTTCAGCTGAACGCACCACCCTCTGCAGGGCCCGCCTGTCCTGGGCAGTACAGTTCCCAAACCAGGCAGTGATGTTGCCTGACAGGATGCTCTCCACTGCTCCAGAGTAGAAGGACTTGAGGATCCTCACCGAGACCCGGAATTTCCAAAGCTGCCTGAGGTGGTAGAGACGCTGCCTCGCCTTTCTCACCAGAGTGTCTGTGTGAACAGTCCATGTTAAGTCCTCTGTGATGTGGACTCCCAAATATCTGAAGCTGCTCAACCTATTGACAGAAGTCCCATTAATCCACAAGGGCGCGTACGTCCTCGATTGTGATCCACGCCTAAAGTCCACAATCAGCTCCTTGGTTTTGCTGACGTTCAGGTGTAGGCTGTTGTCCTGGCACCAGAGTGACAGGTCAGCCACCTCCTCGCGGTAGGCCTTCTCATCGCAGTTGGTGATCAGGCCCACGACCACGGTGTCGTCAGCAAACTTGATGATGGTGTTGGAGCTGGACCTGGCCACACAGTCATGTGTGTACAGGGAGTACAGTAGGGGGCTGAGGACGCAGCCCTGGTGGGATCCTGTGTTCAGGGTGAGGGAGCTTGACATGTACTTCCCCACCTTGACCACCTGGGGGCGGCCTGTGAGGAAGTCCAGGATCCAGGTGCACAGCGGACCATTCAATCCTAGCTCCATCAACTTGACAGCCAGTCTGGTGGGAACTATGGTGTTGAAAGCTGAACTATAATCGATGAACAGCATTCTCACATAGGCCCCCTTCTGGCCATCCAGGTGCGTGAGCGTGGTGTGCAGTACCTGGGAGACCGCGTCATCCGTGGATCTGTTCTGCCGGTACGCGAACTGCAACGGGTCCAAGGTGCGGGGGAGGGAGGCGCAGATGTAATCCTTAATCAGCCTCTCGAAACACTTCATGACCACCGAGGTGAGGGCCACCGGACGGTAGTCATTCAGGCAGGTTGGAGAGGCGATCTTCGGGACAGGAACGACGGTGGACCCCTTGAAGCAGGACGGGACCACTGATTCAGCCAGGGAGATGTTGAATATTGTGGTGAACACCGGGGCTAGCTGGTTAGCACAGGTCTTCAGTACTCGCCCAGATATGCCGTCTGGGCCCGCAGCTTTCCTGGTGTTCACCCGCATCAAAGCCCTCCTAACCTCGTGCACGGACACTGAGAGTGCGCGCTCGTCCCCAGCGGTGTAGCT
Organism: Zeus faber; assembly: GCF_960531495.2. Taxonomy (NCBI): domain Eukaryota; kingdom Metazoa; phylum Chordata; class Actinopteri; order Zeiformes; family Zeidae; genus Zeus; species Zeus faber. The sequence continues at coordinate 28,632,696 of NC_137203.1, read as the reverse complement.
CCAATTAGCCGGCGAGCTAGCGGTGCTGCTGCCAGACTCGAACCGCGCATAAAAGGAGTTCAGTTGGTTGGCCAGGGAGGCGTCCACACTCGTGGCTGGGGAGGAGCTGCTCTTGTAGTTTGTTATTGTTCGCAGCCCCTCCCACAAGCGTCTTGTGTCCCCCCGCTCCATCTGCAGCTCCACGGTGTCTCTGTACGTCCGTTTGGCGTCCCTCACCGCCCTCCGCAGATTGTACGACGCCGCTTTGTAATTGTCCATGTTACCAGATACAAGACCGTCGTTGTAAGCGGCCGTGCGCGCATTCAGAGCGCAGCGGATGGATTTATCAACCCATGGTTTCTGGTTTGGAAATATCCGAACTTTCACCGTGGGAACGATTTCATCCGCGAGCGTAGCCACAAAACTCACTACAGCCTCCGTAAACTCGCTGACGTCACTTGAACTTGTTTGGAACATGTCCCAGTCTACGTCAGTCAGAGCGTCCTGAAGCGCAGCCTCTGTTTGGTCCATCCACCGCTTCACTTCCCTCGTCATCACCAGATCCCGCTCGATCAGAGGCTTGTAAACAGGAAGCAGCGAGATCGCGGCGTGATCTGATTTCCCACAAGCAGGGAGCGACACGGGCTTGTATCCGTTCTTGTAAGGAGTGTAATAATGGTCCAGAGTTCTGTCTCCCCTGGTGGCACACGTGATGTGTTGGTGGAAATTCGGCAGAACTTTTTTAAGGTTGGCCCTGTTAAAGTCCCCAGTCACCACCACAGCCGCATCGGGATGTTCATCATAAGTCAGACAAATGATAGGTTTCACCTGTCTATTTGTCTTTGTCATAGACACAGGCTTAGTTTAGGGAGTACTAATGGGCGTTTTATAGTTTCCCTGATCTGGATCAGAGTCAGAGTGATCAGAGTCAGTGGAGTGTGCAGTTGCACCTTCATCCTCTGATGGACACTCTTCCTCGCATCTGTCTTCAGGAGCATTGCTTTGAGGTTCCTCTTCCTCAGAGATTCCATCCAATTCTCCCTGGACTTCCTCTTCATCTTTAATAGAGACTCCTTCCTCCTCTTCACTTTGTTCATGGGCGCATGGCTTGTGTTCACGTTGGGAATCAGCCGCAGCAGGCTCTTCATAGGTCCTCCTGCGTAAGAGCTGTTGCAGGTATTCTCCATAGGATCTTCAAGTCCCTCCACACTCCATGTCCGAAGATGAGTCAGTGTCTTCAGCTTCCACTTCAGTTGTTTTTTCAGTCTTTCTTTGGTGTCTGTTCTGTCTCTGTAGACGTGTCTTTGGTCTTACAGGTGACTCGGCATGACCTTTGGCCTCAGGCATTCTCATGGACTGACTGATGGGAAAGAGGGGATCTCTGTGTATTGTTTTCACTCCTCCACTTCCATCTTCAGGCTTCACCCGGTAGACTGGTAAGTTAGGTAGTTTTGCGACTATGACATATGGCACAGAGCTCCAGCGGCTTTCGAGCTTGTGTTTGCCTTTCAGCCCCAGATTTCTCAGGAGTACTCTGTCGCCAATGTCAACAGTCTTGAACTGTACCTTCTGATCATATGCCCTTTTGTTTCTTTGATGGGTCTTGTCTGCTGACTTGCTGGCGAGTTTGTAGGCTTTTTGCAGATCTCCCTTCAGTGTCTCCACGTAGCGGGAATGGTTTTTGATGCCAGAGCCATCAGGTGAAGTGCCAAAGCAAAGGTCTACTGGAAGCCTAGCTTCCCTGCCGAACATCAGTAGATACAGTGAGTATCCAGTGGAGTCACATTTTGTACTGTTGTAGGCATGGACGACGAATGGTACATTCTGACTCCATGAACGTTTCTTCTCATGCCCCAAGATGGAAAGCATTGACAGTAAAGTGTGATTGAATCTTTGGGGTTGAGGGTCCCCTTGTGGATGATAGGGTGTGGTTCGGGATTTACGCACCCCCAGGATCATCAGGAGCTCTTGGATCAAACAACTTTCAAAGTCTCTTCCTACAGTCTCTGACTGTACTCTGCTTGGCAGACCATAACGCACAATGCCATCTTCCACCAGGATCTTAGCCACGGTGAGTGCTTTTTGATTCCTGGTAGGAAATGCCTGTGTGTAACCTGTAACATGCTTACATGCTTACATTACATTTAGCAGACGCTTTTATCCAAAGCGACTTACAATTATTCAAACACCGACGGACGCAGCCATCAGGAGCAATTAGGGGTTAAGTGTCTTGCTCAAGGACACTACAGCATGCTAGCAGGAGGAGCCTGGGATCAAACCAGCAACCTTTAGATTACTAGATGACCAGCTCTACCTCCTGAGCTACCATCCCCTAAGGGAGATTTTCAGCCACAGTGTCGGGTTAAAGAGGTAGCGGCCGCGGCCGCGATCCGCCACGACTAATACATTGCTGATTCCTTTTGAGTCAGGTTCCAAGGAGAGAAAATCGATGCATATGAGGTCTATGGGACCACTGCTTACAATCTGGTGCAGGGTGCAGCCTTCTTGCAAGGGGTTTTCCGCGTGACACACTCTCCACAGTCCTTGACATACTGTTCAGCATCGATTGCCATCTTGGGCCGATAGAACCTACTCCGCAGAAGTTCAGTCGTCCATTCTACTCCTAAATGACCCATGTCATCGTGTAAGGATCGCAATACAGCCTCTCAGACAGGCAGCACAAGCTGGGTTACCTGTCCTCCAGAGGGTTTCTGTCTCTTCCTGTGTAGTAGTCCATCTTGCAGCACCAGACGGTCTCTTTCTCTCTTGAAAAAACTCAATTCAGTATTTTTCTCTTGGTCACTCGGCCAGTTGCCTTGCTGCATGGCTTCCAACACTCTCCGGATGATGTCACCCTTCTGCTGGGCCTCTCTCAGGTCAGCTTTAGACATCTGCTTCAAGGAAAGCATGTCGAGGTGAGTTGGGAAAGTGAACACCTCAGGCACGCACTCAGGGGAGGCTCCCAGTTGATCGACGTATAAGGGAGGTGTTTCAGCCAATTCTGTAGCGCAAACCCTTTGACATATGGATTTCACTCCGCTCTGAGGTATCAACTCCCACAGTCCTTTCTCCACCTCATCAGCCATGTTTTTGGACAGCAAGTCGGCCTCAATGTTGGTCTTGCCGGGCCGGAATTTGATGTCAAACTCATAAGTCGCTAAGGCAGCCGGCCAGCGATGTCCTGTTGCATTAAGTCTGGCTGTCGTTAGCACATAGGTAAGTGGGTTATTGTCTGTCCAGACTGTAAATTTCGCTCCATATAAGTAATCTTGGAATTTATCCATGATCACCCACTTAAAGAGCTAGAAATTCCAGCTGATGGACTGGATAACGCTGTTCAGTAGCACTCACTCTTCTGCTGGCAGAAGCCACTGGCCTGAGTCCTTCTGGGTGTTCTTGATACAACACAGCACCAAGCCCTTTCAAGCTGGCATCTATATGCAAGATGCAAGGCTTGTTGGCGTCCGCAAACGTGAGGACTGGTGCGTTGGTGAGGCACTGAATAATGTGGTGGAACGCATCAGTGCATGCCTGGTTCCACCGGTTTCCAAATGGCTCTGACACTTTCAGATAGGTCTTCGTCTGGTCTTTGACTTGCCGTTTGCCTTTATGAGTGGGTGCATACCCTTTGGTGAGTTCTGTGAGGGATCTGACAACTGCTGAATAGATTGCCACAAACCGCCGATAATACCCGCAGAATCCGAGGAAGGACCTCAGCGACTTCAGATCTGTAGGACGAGGCCAGTTGATGACGGCCTTGAGTTTTTCAGGGTTTGTGGCGATTCAATCTGCGAATATTATGTGCCCCACATATTTCACCTTTGGTTGGCAAAACTGGCACTTGTCAAAAGACAGCTTCAGTCCCACCTCTTCGAGTTGATTCCAGCCCTTTGAAAGCCTCTCCTCGTGCTCCTCCAAAGATTTTCCAAAGACGATCAGGTCATCCAGGTAAACACCTGGAACAGGTTCATATCGCCTACAGCTCTTTCCATCAAATGTTGGAACATCGCAGGTGATCCAGTGATACCCTGCGGCGTTCTTTCGAATTGATAAAACCCTAGTGGGCAGATATAGGTTTTTTCTTTATCAGTTTCTGTGGTAGATATTTGGTAATAACCAGACCTCAGGTCTAATTCAGAAAACCACCTACTCCCTGTCAAGCAGTCAAGCGCATCGTCAATGCGGGGAGTAGTGTATTGGTCAGGCACTGTTGGATTGTTCAGTGTTCTGTAGTCGATGCACATTCGGAACTGCAGTTCTTCTTCCTTGCTACGACTATCGGAGACGCATATGGGCTACGCGACTCCTTGATAATGTCAGATTTCAGAAGATCTTGCGATGTACCAGGATGTCTGCGTACATCTTCAATGTCTGCGGGAGCTAATCTCCGTTCTCTAAAGGGTCTTGCATCTGACAGGTGGATATGATGCTCTATGCCTTTCGCAAGTCCCACATCCCATCCGTGTAGAGAAAACACGCTGGCTCTCCCCTCTTCCGGAGTCTGGATTTCCACTGCTCTGGGATGGGTGAGTCACCGATGTCAATGAGGCGAGGGTCAAACTTTGTTGGGGTCTCCTCCTTCTTTGACTCGGTCTCGGGCAGCAAGGCAGGCATAACAGGATCAGCAGAGCACAAATTTCCCATCACTGTTCCGACTGGAAGGACTGTGTCTCGTGCTGACTCATTGCATACTAGCACAGGGAAATGGTTCACATCCACCTCTGAGCTTGGCACTATCATGGGCTGTAGCAGCATGCCAGCTGGAAGTGGAGCTGTGGGCGAAGCATCCACCATCAGCACCTCTTTGTCCAATGGCTTCTTTAACTTCACCTGACACACAGCGGGTAGGGTCAGTGGGCCAGGGCCCATCCACTTCACACATCCGATGTCCTCTTCACCCTCACAGGCTACTGGGACCTTGCTTTGGACTGGTTTGGCAGCTTTAATGCCCAAGGTCTGAGCAATATCTACCCCTGCTGTCTCTTTGCAGATCTTGGCTAAGCGCTTGAAGAGACTGGCATTGATGCCCAGGATAACAGGAATGTGATCTCGAGTTCTGGGGCCAGGACAGATCAACACTAAGACAGAGAGGGATTCTTTTGAGCCTGTGACACTTTCTGGGAACTCAACATCCACTTAAATGTAGCCAAGGTAAGGATAGCTGGTCTCTCTTAAGCCCAAGATAGCTAGGCCAGACACTGGATGGATTGGAACATCTGACAAAAGCTGCTTGAACCTTCCTCGAAGATGATTGTTACTTGTGAGCCACTGTCTAATACTGCTGACCATTCATTCTGAAGTGCACGACAGAGGGAGGGCCTATCAACCCTATAGGAAAGTTCTTGCCTCCTACTGGAGTCACTTCACTTTTCTTGACTGAGCCGACCGTGTGAGGACTTTTGTTTTCTTGGCTAGGTGCCTGTCCCTTGTTAGCTCTCTTGAGAGACAGAATGAGCTTTTGAATGACTTTTTTCTGATTTTCAGCATTCTGACACTTGGTGGCAAAGTGTCAATTTTCTCCACACCTGTAGCAGATGCTGCGGTCAGGCTCTCTTGGCTTGTTTGGCTTTCGGCTGTTTTGAGCAGGTCTGGATGGCTCTACTCTAAGGGCACTGGCAGGCACATCAAAGACTTTGGTCAACTTGGATGACAGTTTATTTTGCAACCTTTGGACTTGTTTCTTCAGCGCTACTACCTCTGCATTTTCACAGCTTTCAGCCACAGGGCCCTGGACAACTGAACCAGGTCCTTTGTCATCATTCACTTCCTCAAATGACTTTGTGTTCATAGAAGTGAACAAGGATTTCAACTCTTTAATATCTGCTTTCAAGGACTGTATCTCAGTCGGTCGGCTGTCTACATCCTTATTGGCATGAAGTTTATGGACAGACGTGCTATGCTTGACTCTAGCAGCTGCATATTCCTCTTCAGCTCGGAATTCAGCCAGCAGTTCTAAGAACTTTGGAGGACTCTGCTTTCTCTCTCTTAACTTTAGCTGAACTAGCATGAGATCTGACTGTATGGCTCCCCGCAGTAGCTGCTCTACTCGGGATGTGTCCATACGACTGGCAGGAATACCACCTCTACTGACTACCTTGGTGAGTGACTGTTCTAGTCGCCTCAGGAAATCAGAACGTTTTTCACCTTTCTCTTGCTGCAGTAGTCTAAACTCTAAATAGAGGTCTTCACCTGACTCAGCTGTGCCGAATGCACTCTCGATAGCATCTAAGCATTTGGAAGGGGTAACGGCGCAGCCCAGCTGAGCCTTGAAAATAAAAGTCCTACCAAATGAAGCAATATATAAATAAATGACAGCAACTTAAATCAATATTCATTACAGATTGGTCTCACAAAAGTAAACAATATTGTAGGCATACAAACTATAACAAATGTAACCAATATAATGTCAACAGTTACAGAGGCCTTGAACATCATTATGTCACACTGACTAACCTCGACCCTGTGTATTGCTGCCAGCAGCAATATTTATTAGGGGTCCAGTCCCAAGCAATAATTATTGCTTGGGAATAATTCTCTGAATTTTTAAAGCTTAAACTATTTGAAACAGAAAAAAAGCAAAAGCTAACTGAACTGGTATGTCGCAAACATCTCGTGGTTTAAGTTTAATACAAATCGATCCACATGCGGAGCAAAAATTAGTGAAAAACCGACCAAATTTGACCACAAGTATTCAGATGGTCCTACTTGACCAGCAGGCTAACGTTCGTAAATAAAATGAACGAGATGAGACTTACAGTAAGACGCTTCATGACGACAGATACTATTTACTATAAATGTGGAGGTTCCGATTCCGAATATATATTCGGACCATGTCCAGTGTGCGGTGTAGACTCCGTCGCTATGTAGTGGTTCAACATTACAAACTATATGTTTACGTGTATATGTATGTACCTTCTTACCTGGTAGATGTCTGTGGATTTGTACGATTGATATTTTATTTCTTTGGTCCCCATTATTTTGCCAGATTAATGAAAATACAAAGAAACATAAATCCAATAAAACTCACGACCACATCGAGTCGAATCCACTCGAATGTACTGGTTGTTTTTAAGAAACTTCATGTATAAGCAGTTTCCTAAAGCTTAATTTAGCAAACGTAAATGAAAAGGCAAAAAGCGTTAAGTATTGATAAATTCTTCCATAACAATCTTAATGCCAAATTAATGTTAACGTTCCATAAATGTTGTCTGTATTACAATATAGACAAGTCATTTATTAAACTGAATTTTCGAATTGTAGATTACTAACAGAAAAAATACAATGAAGTAGTTATTAAAACTAACATTTATTTATTATGTTTATAAAATAACATGTATTTATTATTATTGTTGTGCAAATTAATTACAAAGTTTGTTTTTGTTATTGTTCCAGATGATGAGAAATCACTGAAAGTCTATGACAGTAAAGAAGCAATTGTCGAATTGTCCAGATTTCCAGTCCTCAAGGTCAGTCCATGTTGATTGGCCAAAAAGTAAGTTCACGATCTTTGTAACTTGGGATGCACCTCACAGAAACCAAGAAACTGTAATACGTACCGAAAATAAATAAACTGGGCCCTGTGTGTTGCTGCCTGAAGCTATGCTTATTATTATAATTAGTATTTATTATTTATTATTATCTATGTTTTGAAGATGAAGTGTGGACAGTATCTCCCAACACATGCAATTTTAAAATTGTGTGGAATTTCTTGTAAAATAAAATCTAACTAAAATATGTAGTTGTATTGATGTAATCGTCGTTTCTCACTCAGTCAAAAACAATGGAAAAATAAAATGTGGGTTTTTTGCTTGCCATTCAGGATCTCTGTAAACTCCGTAAATGGTGTTCATTATCCTTTAGTAATACGGAAGTTCCTTCTGTAGAAGGATGCGATAACTCCATGGGCCGCTAGAGGTCGCTGCGGGACAGGATTTGTATGGATCTAGTCGTTTGGGCCTAGTGTTTAATTATGGACCCTCAGGTCCAAGCTGAATTCAGGGAAGCATTGTGATTTTGGTGTGGTCTGATATTTATCTGAATATAATCAACTTAACACACCCTTACTCCAAAGAGGTTGATATATCTATATGGAGGACAATCACAGCTACATTTACTGCTTTTAGATCTAAAACACACAAGATATAAAGAGTATTTTTTTTGTTGCCCCCAGAAAGGTTTTCATAGCACACACTAGAATATATTGACGAACTGTTTTGTCAACACAAAAGTTGTTCATCAAGGTATCGGGCATATGATGAAGTCAAAATAGTTGCTCAAATCTGATGTCTAAATAGGTAAAAACAAGTTTTTATCACAACTGTTCCAACTTTATTTCAGTTGAACCAAGGTGTAACAGGAGCCATTTGCTAATGACCTGAATATTCATTATGGCCCTGATGGGGGCCATTAGAGGTGTTGAGCTGTCAGCAGGCTGGGCCATCTCTCTGTCTGACTCTCAGACAAAGGAATGAGGCTATAGGCTAGTGGGGGTGGTGAGAGTGAGCAATGCAAGAAATGGGTTTTTTTTGTTTCGAAAGATTTATTGAAAACGTCACACACTCTATATACAAAAAATGGTTTTAGGTAACAGCTGAGAAGAGCAACTCTAGAATCAACAATCACCTTCAAGTCAAATGAAAACAATACTCAAAGGGAAGATTCAAGAGGTTTAATCGTCACATACATATTCATACTTCCATACAGTTTTGCAGTGAAATGTCAATGCAATGCACCTGGTGATTACGCACAATATGTTCTAAACTGAACACAATAGCTACCTAATTTGTACTTGACTTACTAAGTGAAACAAACTGATTCCTAAAACGTAATGCAGTAAGTAAATAGAACAAAATAAAATAAAATAACTCAAAGGTAATACAGAGTGGGGTTACAAAATAGAAGTAAAGGGAATAGACTTGTGCATATGGGATAGGCTATTTGTATATACAGATAGTGAGGTAGTGTGTGTGGAGATATACAGCACAGTATACAACAGTACAGCACAGCAATACAGTAACACCGAACAGAACAGCAATACAGCACAGTGTGCAGTAACCCACAACAGTGATGCAGTATGCAGTACAGTATGCTACATACCGAACAGTAAGGAAGTGGGGCCTATGTCTCAGTGAAGTCCAGTATAATAAACATTTATTGTGCAAATAAAACAATACCATAGTGTAAACTAGTACGGCAAAAAGGCATATTGCACAAGTGATTCTGCTCCAGTGTGTATGCTATATTCTTCATTATTATCCATGTTCTGTTCTTTCACAGTCCTTTGTGCCACTGCTGAAAACAGTTTCTGGTCAACTATAGACACATGGTAACATCACAAACATTGCACTTCCACAGAGTGAGCTGTATTTTCCCTGACTCCTTGCAGAGTAGGCATGTCTTGCGACCAGCGGAAGCCACTTGCTTGGCATCCGCTGACACCTATATGGCAGTGGGCACAGGCACATGATCAACAGTAGCCCATTTTGGAGGAACCTTGTATGAGACACCACCAGACAGCTGTGCACAGAGCTCCTCCAGGAAAGCCTTGTGAGTCATGGCTTCCCGTTGTCCCAGTGACACCAGCTCTATATGTAGGAGGTAAGCATTTGTGGCAGCAATGTCCAAGAAATGACACAACTTCAGTGTCCACCCACTTCACAAACACCAGAGGACCATCCCTAATCCACCTGATACTTCCTCTGGGTGACTTCTTAGTCAAAGCATTTGATTCAGTGCGACAGTCCTTCCTGTTGTCCCCATATGTCCCACAATCACCAATGTTTAGCGCAAGCAAGTCCCTGAAGAGCTTTGGGCTTGTATAGAAATCGTCCATGTATACATATTTCCAGAACCCAAGTAGTAACGATTCACAAGTGACATTACAGCGCCATATGCAAGTCCTCCTAGTGCTGTGAAATTGTTCTTCCTGGGTACACAGCAAAATGCACAGTATAGCCATTGCTAGAGTCACACAGTACAAACAACCTGAAACTTGCTTCCCATGCGATCATTCTTTCATCCACTGAAATGTTCCTGCGAGGATGAAAGAAGTTTTTGCAGGCATTCTGAATGGTGTCCATGTAATGTTTGAGTCTGAACAGCTTGTTGTACTGTGGCATTCCCCGATTCCTGTCGTTTTCTTGGTCCTTGTGTGGATCACTCATGTGTACATTCCAGGAAATAGTTTTGTATGTGTCCCTGGGCATTACCATTGCCGGGAACAGAATAGAATAAATGCTATTCCGTCGCCAGTAATCCGTGATTGTTTTCAGCTTTACCATGGTCATGTAAAACAATAGTCCAATGTCCCTATGCTTGTGCCTTAGCAGCCTGCTTGTTCATAATCTTACACAGTGTGTCAACAGCATCCCTAGTAACAAAGAGTCTGAACAAGTCCAGAGGAGTGTGGTTGTCTACCAAATTCAGTCGTACCCCAGGTGGCCGTGCGGGCTGGAAGCGTGACACTGCTGGAGCCACATCAGGAGCGGTCTCGCCTTTCCACGTCAGATCCCTGAATGCTTGTGAGGCCGTGTACAGTGACTCTGTGGGTGCGCTCTCTGAATTTTAGCTGGAGGAGTAGGAGCATGTGGCCTTGGCCTTTTAGCTAGAGGAGCAGCTTGTAGAGGTGCTGTCATACTGTTAAAATGTTTTTTTTTTTTTGTTTTTTTTTTTAAGTGTAAGGAAATGTGATATTTATATCATCAGACATATCTCTACAGACTACATAAATCACACCTGGCAGGTGAATGCCACATATACATACAGCTCCCCAGCTTATGGACTGTATGCATTCCACACACGTACAAACACAAAAATGCAAATTAAATGGAAACATACCTTCATCCAGGAATAATACGTGGCTGTTGTGTGGCAAATTGGAGCGAGGGTGTGTTTTCGTCACTGTAACCATAAGTAAAACCAAAAGGTTTTAAGATGCAGGCTAGGGCAAAGTGGAGCGCAGAGCAATATAAAGGCTGCATGCTACTGCCCGCTGTAATCTCACAATCACAATCAGAAGAGGTTTATTGCCATTGTGGGCTAATGCCCACTAGGAATTTTCTTTGGGTACACTGGTGTGACAGTCTAATACAATGGGAAATACAGAACAATACAAAATTCAATGGAAAATACAATCAGGACAATACGATACAATACAATCACAAACAGGATCTGGGATTTAAACACTAGATCACAATTCACTCAGTACCAGAGTCTGGTTTATGTACACCTCAATATTCAGTATGTACAGCAATAAATAAACATCAGCAGGGATCTCAGTCATATGACCTCATTATATAGTTTACATTCAGCATTACAGGAGCTCCAGCCCCCTCACCTCTGCTCTGATCTCCCCATCACTGCAGATATATTTTATTTTATTTTGTTCTATATTATTCTATTTACTTACTGCATTATGTTTTAGGAATCAGTTCGTTTCAGTTAGTAAGTCAAGTACAAATTAGGTAGCTATTGTGTTCAGTTTAGAACATATTGGCGTAATCACCAGGTGCATTGCATTGACATTTCACTGCATAACTGTATGGGAGTATATATATGTATGTGACGATTAAACCTCTTGAATCTTCACTTTGAGTATTGTTTTCATTTGACTTGAAGATGATTGTTGGCTCTAGAGTTGCTCTTCTCAGCTGTTACCTAAAACCATTTTTTGTATATAGTTTGTGTGACGTTCTCAATAAATCTTTCGAAAATTAAAAAAAAAAAACATTTCTTGCATTGCTCACTCTCACCACCCCCACTAGCCTATAGCCTCATTCCTTTGTCTGAGAGTCAGACAGAGAGATGGCCCAGCCTGCTGACAGCTCTAATGGCCCCCATCAGGGCCATAATGAATATTCAGGTCATTAGCAAATGGCTCCTGTTACACCTTGGTTCAACTGAAATAAAGTTGTGAACAGTTGTGATAAAACCTTGTTTTTACCTATTTAGACATCAGATTTGAGCAACTATTTTGACTTCATCATATGCCCGAGACCTTGATGAACAACTTTTGTATTAACAAAACAGTTCGTCAATATATTCTAGTGTGTGCTATGAAAACCTTTCTGGTGGCAACAAAAAATACTCTTTATATCTTGTGTGTTTTAGATCTAAAAGCTGCATAATAATACTGACCAAACTATTGATGGAATATAAATGTAGCTGTGATTGTCCTTCATATAGATTTATCAACCACTTTGGAGTAAGAGTGTGTTAAGTTGATTATATTCAGATAAATATCAGACCACACCAAAATCACAATGCTTCCCTGAATTCAGCTTGGACCTGAGGGTCCATAATTAAACACTAGGCCCAAACGACTAGATCCATACAAATCCTGTCCCGCAGCGACCTCTAGCGGCCCATGGAGTTATCGCATCCTTCTCCAGAAGGAACTTCCGTATTACTAAAGGATAATGAACACCATCACTTTGAATGGGAGCATGGATCGTTTTTATTTTGGTCGATTGTGTTCTGGTAAGATATTCAAGCACACACACACACACACACACACACACACACACACACACACACACACACACACACACACACACACACACACACACACACACACACACACACACACACACACACACACACACACACACCTCTAGACCCTTTCAGTGGAACTTGGCTAGCTAGCTAAACAACTATAGTCAAGCCGATTCATCTCCCCTCCAGCTGCTACACACCAGGACACACCTTTGCGTAAGAATGCCATCTGGCCTCTCTCTGGGAAGTGGAGCAGTCTCGTCAAATTGTGGAGGAGGAGTTTGGCCCTCGTCGTCGCTGTAATAATAATAATAATAATAATAATAACATTAACATTACATTTTATTTGTGGGCGCCTTTCTGGACACTCAAAACCATCTTACAGCAAAACAGGATAAAACAACAACAATGACTGATCTGTGCCGAGATATCAGCATACACAGCAGGCCGTTGCTGACAGATCACTAATAACTTTACATAGATAACTTTACATTAGTGCTCATTTATCAGATTTTTCTGTTTCAACTATCTCCTGTACAATGCTAAGCTTGCTTAGAAAAAGTATTTTTCTATAATGTTTGAGTGTCTAGCGTTATTGGAATTTGTAGCATTAGCTACAACAAACAGCAGTTAGCTAGCTCTTATAATGAGCAGTGCCTCTGTACACCCATTCAAGTGAATGGGTGTAAACGACACAGAATTAATTTCAACGTTAGCTAGTGCTAGTAAAAAATAGTTACTTACTCGTCGTCAGTTATTAGGTCCTCAGCTGGGTCAATTCTTCTTTCAAAATGCTGTCTTTCTTCCTCTGAATCCCTGAGCTCTGCCAATTTATATTCTGTTCCTAAACTAAGTTGTTGTTGTAAATTGTTGTCCCTCCCCCGAAACAAACACATTGCCGCACCTCATTATGCAGAACAGCATCAAGTATGAATGAAATGTGGTTCCATTGACATGATTAACATGTGTTTGTTTGGAAGGAGACACAGAGAGTTTAACCTCATTTAATAAATATCATATTATTCTAAGTCGGAAAGTCATGATTCACAAGGTTTCTGGCAATGTTTTGCTGCGTGTGTGAGATAAAATCACGTACAGTTAAAGAGAGATTTATAGACCAAAGTCACTTTTATCACCTTCGACCTGAGAGACAACAACAACATCTTTTATGCCGCTGTAGCAAACAAAACCGGAGTGCTTTTCGATCGCACAGAGAATGAATGAATTTCGCACATGAGTGGAAATGATCAACACCAATTTGGAAAGAAGAGCGGAGAAGCATGTTCACTGAAGAGGTAAAACGAAATTGCCCCCCCCCCCACCTCCTCTCTGCACAAAGGAGAAAGTCTGCGGTACAAAGGGAGCTGTCCTTATAGTGAACAGCTGTCTCAAACCTGGTGAATAAATCAACAGATCCCTCCGTACCTAGTTATCTCTGAAGAGGGATGTCTGTACTTTTGCTGACTCGTGATTTGTCTCTGGTTTTGTTGTTTTTTTTGGTTCTTCGTGATCAAGTTTCTGCTGCTGTGACATGACTTACTGAAAATAAAGGAACCTTAAAAGTCGAAAAAAGTCTCTCTCTCTCCCTCTCTGCCCCCCCCCCCCCCCCTCTCTCTCGTAGTCCATAACTCAGTTACTTTCAGTTTCGATATTGAACAACTCTATACATTTTCACTCATTCTGTGTGCCGTCCTCCCAGTAGTTTTCCCACTCAGGGGGCTATAAGATGAGACAGAACCATGCTTCATCGCTCATATCTTGGTATCAGACCAGAGTGCAACATTGTTGTACCTGTTGTAATAAAACTACGTAAGTACTGTACGAACTTTACTGACTTTGTTCGTTCTTCCCTCAGTCGTATAGGCAGTAATTCACAGGCCATCATCGAGCTAAGCCAGGAGGTGCCGCCTTCCTCGGACACGCATCGGTCTGCAGTCCAGTCAGCCAATGACAAAACTAGGAAAAATCGGTGAGCAGAGCCTTTTTCATAAAAATCTGTTTTAGAAACATTGGACTGTCAGGAGCTGTTGACTGTGTGCATCTTGGGGATCACATGCCTCCCGTATGAACCTAAATTCTGAATTTGGTCAGATTGCCAAATTTGTAATTCATTGATGACAAGACATAGGGTTTTTGATAAAACGACTGCGGATTGAATTGAAAAACACAGTGATTAATAGAAAATGGGCACATAGCAGAAAAGGATTGTGATCCAACTCTGATCAGGAGATGCCAACACTTATAAAGGACGATAGTGTTAAAGATAGAATTGTTACTGCTATTGGAATAGTGAATGGACAACCAGAACCGCAGGGCCACATTGCCATCCGTGTAAGTCAAAGGCCAGGAGGCCTTAGTCTGTGTCCCTCCAGGGTCGGATATACTGTAGATGGCCGAGCAGTAAAATGTGTGGAAACAGCTGTCATTTAGGAATGTGTATGGTACTAAGCTTTAATTGATTGCGTGTGTTGTTGTTAAAGAGAACTAAGAAATAGAACGGACATTGGATTGTGGGGGCCCCAGAAAATTGTCGAGCAAATTGGAGAATTATAGTTTGGGCAAAATATACGGTTGTGGTGAAACCGCTAAGGGAAAACAGAACTGTGAACTAGAGCAATGAAAGAGTTGCTGCACATTGCTGTGCTGGTCTGCTCTGCCGCGAGCAATTTGAGGGAAGGAGATTAGGGAGTATCACCTCGGAGAGCTGAAGCAGAGTGAAAAAAAATGCAGAAACTGCTGCCGTATAGTTTATGTATGGTTGTGACATCAATTCCCCTGTGTGTGTGTGACTAACCCCGCCTCAAAGGGAACTGCATGTCTTTTCCCCACAGCTTAGAGATAACACCCAAAATGATCCTGAATTTGATGTTTAACCTGACACATAAGCCAATATAGAAAGATACTGTGAACCTGAGTTATTGTAAAACCAGCCACATAATCACAAGGGTCAAAATTGGCGCCATTGCAAACCACAGTCCGATGGGGTCAGCACCGTCTGTCCTCAACATAGACCGCAACGGCCACCGCATTTCAGAGAGTCATTAGACGCCAGCAAATGCAAAAATATTCTATAGGGATTCACGTTGTTCCCGTCAGGCAGGTAATTAACCCTGAGCACTAGGAACCCCTCCTGTATCACAAAGATGGAACATGAACCAAGAATGATTCAAGATTCAAAGATTTATTTATATTGATATATTGATACATATATTACATTACATTGTAGATATATAGATATATTACATTAGTATATTTATTTATTATCATATACACATTATCACAAGTACAACATATAGTGAAATGCTTTTCTGCAAACTCCAGTTACTGTGCTGGGCATAAAAATGGAAAGATTAAATAAAAGTCAAGATTAAGATAGAAATACAAATAGGAATAGAGTTTTGATTAAAAAAAAAATAGTTCTGTCAAAATTAATATATTAATAATTAATAAATGTTGTAATTAATTTAAAAAATGAAAAAGCAAAAAGAAAAATGAACGCAATTAACGCCACGGTTTTCCCCCAGCGTATTGCAGGCTTAAGTTGCCCCTCCAGCGGGCCTTAGCATTGGCATATTTTAGTTTTTATATATAGAATTTTTATTATTATTTTTTCTGTCAGAGAGATTCGACCCATCTCGCCCTCATGCGCGCTCCAAGCAGGGAGTGATATGCTGCATTCAAAGGAGCTCGGAATTCGAAGTGATGCTGTGTTCATGGGAAATGTGAAAAATTGGCTATCGTCCAAAATGTTATTTTAAACACATAAAAACAAAATATGGTCTTAAACAATAGTATTTGAATAAAATATAATTCTTTGTTTTGATTCTACATTAATTCTGTGTTTTTTACATTTAAATATCCATTACTGTATTGCAAACTTCTGTCTCTAGAAGAAAAAAAAAAAAAATCAATTACTCGCAATTAATCACAGCAAATTGTGCTGCGACTCTGCGACTGCGCAAATTAGTTAATTTTTTTTATCAATCGACAACCCTAATAAACATAAAAATAAAAGATTAAATACCAAGAAGAGCAGCGACAATTGATAGATCTACAGCCAAGTAAAAGGTTTCACTCTTATTTAGAATTTTTCTTGAATCACTGGTATTTTAAAAGTTGATTATTTTTCTGTATATCAAGCACTTGGATAGAATTTGAAAAATTGTTTGCAAAAAAGTAGAAAAAGTTACCAGTAGTTGAAGCTGAGTGTGATCTTGTGTTGATAACCCCTTTTGGACAATAAGTATTAGGACAGCTCAAGCTGTTGTTTATGGGTGGAGATGCGATTGAACAAAATTAGTTTGACAAAGTATTTGTTTATTTTTTGATAAGATTTGAGGTCTGAAAATTCTCTCTCTTGTTTTCTATTTGATTTATATTTTTTGTATTTTTTGTTTTATTTTTTTTTGTGTGTTTTGTTTGATTGATGTGATGGCATTTAGAAATGTGCTGCCGGTAAATTGTTTAACATTGTTGTGAACCAATTAGACTGATTTTGTTTTATCCACTTTGAGATTTGGGTCATGAATGTTTATGAGTGTGTAATAGTATAGTATTATTTTTTTTTTACGTCAAATTTGATAATTAATGAAAAATAAATATTGAATATTGAATGACATGCCATTGTGGATAAAAGTTGTTATAGATTAATATTGGAAGACCACTTAATTTACTGTAACAAAAATCCTCCTGCCACCCAAAGTCGAAGATTTACCCCCACTTCAGAACCAAGCAGATGTCTACGAAAAAGGCATTTGGATCCATCACGGGGCATTCAAAGCCTCTGACGGCTCTAACACTGAGCCCCACATACTTAAGAGGGCCCCACAAGGGCCCCTCCCTTCAGCAATGTCAAAATGAACTGATTAACTGTGCAAAACATCTCTCTGCCCTCCACCTATGCTGTAGCCATCTTCCGACAGGCTAAACCAACAGTGATCCCAGACGACAGACCAGTGCATGGCTGATCATCACCTCAAGCTGGCAACTGGGTGTCCCTGAACGTACACAAAAGAAAGTGGGATGAGCGCCATAGATAGGGCCTATTTCAGATAACTCTGCTTTCTCCTGTGGTGTCTGGGAATGTTTGGCGTCCCAAGAAAGCCCCCATATAATTACTAACAGATGTTGCCAGTGGTCTCAAGAGAGAGAGCCTACATTGGTGTTAGGCAGGGAAAGGTCCACTGGAATGTCCGATGGGTCGACCAGCCTGACTTTGGACAAATTTTTGATTTATTTCTGAGGTTCAAAATGTATGCATTTATATGTAACATCCTATACAGTTTTCAAAATTCTTCTTCTTTTTCTGTAAATTGATTTGGAGTACCATAGGTGGTCACCTGGGGCAGAGGGACCGTGAGAAAATTTTCCTGTCTCGATTGTTGGATGGATGTATTAAGAAAGGGAGCTGCCAGATGGGTTTTTCGCTCTCACACTCAAGAGCAAATTTCCTGAATTGCTACGACTAAGCCTGGTCAGAAGGGTATATTTTAATCATTTTGTTTGTAAGTATGTGATTTCTATTAAGCCAATTAACATCATAAGTTCAATTACTCTTTTCTCTGTCGAGACATGGTGCAGTCTCGAAGGGGGGAAATATGAGGTGTGTGGGAATGTTTGGCGTCCCAAGAAAACCCCCCTTGTATAATATAATTACTAACAGATGTTGCCAGGGGTCTCAAGAGAGGGAGCCTATTGCCAGGGGCCCCGGCGATAAAGGAGGTGCAATGTGAACTGTGACCCATAGATTGGAATCAGATGGGCGACATTGTCTCTGGACAAGCATAAAAGCACACTCCCTAGTTCCATTCGGGAGGGAACACATTTGCCGTCGGTTCTCTCCCAGACATTCCATGGCAGGTCTGGTTTGATGCTGTTCTTACTTGTAATAAACGTAATATTATAATCAAGTCAGCGTCAGCGGAAAGTCATTCTTCATCAACACATCATCGACAACAAAGAAACTACAAATTGGCATCACAAACATGATCTGTTGGGCCTCATCCGCCCCTGCCGTCAGCTTCAGCGAAGTCACTTCTTTAAACACCTCAGGATGAGTGTTCTCTCACAAATATGAGCTGCTGTGTGGTCTGAGAAGTGGTAGTGTTTTGTGCAGGTAGGCTGCACTGACAAGAGCAGATTGTGCGGAGATGAGAGATGATGTGTTGATGTGTGAAGTGAGTTTCCGTCTAAATTGGGGTTTATTAAGTTTTAAAAGACGTAAATAAGAGAAATAAGAGAGTAATAAACAAAGAAAAAGAGAAATAGAGAATAGAGATGAGATAAATAAGAAATAAGTTAAAAGAGAATTAAGTAAAGTTGAAGTAAAAAGTAATAGTAGAATGACTGAATAACTAATAAAAAGTAACTAAATAACCATGCAAGCTTCATGAAGACAGGGCCTGTATCTTCTTAACGGTAAGACATGTGTACATTAGCTGCTGTGTGAAAGTTGGCCGTATGAAAATATAGTATAGTCAAATCTGTGTAAAAAAAACAAAGAGGAAATAACCCTGGCCAGGGGAATTGGCTCGTCAAATGAGCGTCGCCTGGCTCTGCCGGCCATACAGCCACAGCAATCCAGGCTATTCTCATTTGTAGTTCCACGTTCGTGGAACGAGCTGCCAAAAATGACCAGAGCAGGGACCTCCCTCTCTGTCTTTAAGAAGCACTTGAAGACCCAGCTCTTCAGTGAGTACCTCCTGTCCTAACCTACAATTACTTAGCACTACCTAGCAGTATTTATTGTTACACTCATGTTGTTGTTACACTAATCTCTGTCGCAATGTAGCTTGAATGTAATTCTCCCTTGTAAGTCGCTTTGGATAAAAGCGTCTGCTAAATGACTAAATGTAAATGTAAAAGTAATATGAAATAATATGAAATAAGATGAAAGAATCTGATTAAAAAGATTATTTGTTAAAAGTTTGGTCAATGTGAAAATTTTGATGAAATTACAAGAGTATCTATGAGTTGACGTTAAAATATAAAGTTAAGCGCTGTTGAAGTCTTTGGAGAATCAGACTACTGCTGGACAGACATGTCTTTTTCTATGCGTGTGTGTGTGTGTGTGTCTGTGTGTGTGTGTGTGTGTGTATGTGATGCGGCTAAAGATGTGTGAAGAGATTTGTCTTTTGTTAGTGTATATGTATAAATGATATATAGAATATATGTGTTATTAAATAGGTATACATAGGTGGTGACTGGTTCGAGAAATACATAAAGAAAGACATTTTTGCCTCTTAAGTGATTAAACATATATGAGCATTTTTCAAGGATGTTTGTACAATTGATAAAAATATATGAGCCATTTTTGAAGGACGTTTTGTACATTTGATAAAAGGTATGAGCCTTTCTTTAAGGACGTTTTGTACATTTGAAAAAAAGTATGAGCCTTTCTACAGGACGTTTATACATTTTATAAAAATATGAGCCTTCTGAGAGAAGGAATAGAGCCAACCTGCAACAGTTTGCTTACACATGCATGTACACATTCAGAAAAAGAAAGAAAAATCTCCTGTTTTGATTTTGTAAGTAGGATTTGTGGATTGTTTGATTAGTGTGCGGGTTCTTTCTTTGTCTTTTTCATGTTTGTTGTATGTGTGTGTGAATGTGCTTGCTGTGAGTTTTGTCTGGTTAAAAGAACAGATAGTCTTGTTAAAATAGGTTTGTGTTTCGGCTGCTGAGTGAGAGAAAACAGCTCTGATTGTTGATTCTGTGCGTGGCTTAAGGGAACTGGTTACAGGATGTTCACTTGCTGACGACCAGTCCATACTAGAAGCTGTGCCTAATTTTAAGAGGTGGAGCAAGGGGTGGTGCCTCATACAGAGTGGAGATTAGTTAACTCCTCCTGACAAGCGGGACTGTGAAGTAGCCTCTCAGTATGATAGAAGAAAAAATAAAAATACAATAAAATTAAATAGATAAATAGAATAAAAATAATGAATTGAAGGTGATATCAGATTGACTAATATACTCTTGAGATTTAAATGCATTGTATGAATAAAAGTAAATATTGCTTTATTTCAAATGTACGAGAAATAAGAAAGCTGTTAATGCCTGTCTCACTGAATTATAATACAGTGTGTATAAGAATTTAGAGTGAGCCTAAGACACTGAACTCTTGTGTTGTTCTTTATCTTTTTGTCTTTCTTCCTCTCCTTTAGTATCCTGAGTGAAAGCTTGGGGAAAGACAGAGAAGATGGAATGTGTCTGAATTGGATTATCAAAGGGGCAGATGACAAGATATCTGGCAGTTCTTCACAGACACTGGAAGCTTGCAGATGACAGCGGATAGAAATTCTGAATCCAGTGAATCAGGCCAGTGCGGTTTTATCCACAAACTCTTTCAATAGACACCTGCATTTACTTATATGTGTATACATTTAGTTATAACCAACATAATTGATACAAGTTTAGCTTGTTTTCACAGATAGGCTTAGAGTAGTTCTTTTTCATATATTACATTTGCAATTATTTAGTGGGAGACTTGGCAACGGACTGACTAATTAAGGCATTTGCCTAATTAATATTATTATTGAGTATTATTGATTTGATTGATCACTTGTGGAAAAGCTGATTTGATTTAAATACTGTTGAGTGCTGTGAATATTGGTTTCATTATCTGAGTATGGTTTACCTTGATTGAGGCTGTTTTGAGATTGAACATTGATATAATTTTGATAATTTAAGATAATTGAGTGTGATCAGATGCATTAGATGATGAACAAGTGAATTTGCTTTCATAAGTGGGAAGCTATTTGTCTCCTTTGGGGTTGGTAAATTCAGTTGTTTTTGGTTGAGTGTGATTACACGGTGCTTTATAAATAATTTTTAAATAATTCGATTCGATTTACAATAAAAGAAAATAAGAGGGTCATTATGATGTCAAAAATGGATAATAAAATTACAAACGCAATCACTCCTGTTGATGTAGTGCGAAAGAATAATCCCCTCATTAAAGATATTGCAAAAATATTAGGAAAATGGAGCAAGCGTTGGCCTGACATTGAACAACCGTGGCCAGCTGGAGGAACTCTTAAGCCGGATGTAAAGTAAATGAAAAGAAAGGTAAAACAAGGAAAGAGATGCACAGAGAAAAGACAAACAGAACTTAGCATTCTGCAGCTGTTCGAAAAGGAGGGACAGAAATTGTTTGAAGCCGCAAAAGAAAAAAGTGAACGGAGAATACAAGAAATAAGGAAAAATGATAAGGAAACAGAAAACTTGATGGAGAAGATTAAAGACCCTTCTCACATATTTCATCTGTAAAGAAGCCCCCGCCTTATGAGAAGGAGGTGAAGTTCACTGATGTTTATCCTCAGCTCCCAGTGATTACACAGGAGGGCAACTATCTCTTCAAAGATGAGGATGAGCAAATAATAGAGATGGGCAAGGCTAAAACAACCATAAAGATGTACCCGAGCTCCAACAGTACAAAGAGAAGGAACCGATGGGAAGCAGACAACGAGTCAGAAGTCTGGAAATTGGAGAAGAGATTGTGAGTGATTCAGACAAAGCTATTGGAGGATACGACCCAGCAGTCAGACTAAAAGTGGAGAAAAGAGGAGATCGACCAGTGAGGAAAATGGTTCCAGGAACGGACAACACGGATGAGAGTGATTAGGGTGAAAGTGATGAAGAATCTGAGAAAGAAGGTCCTTCCTGTTTTCAACCATTAACAGCCAGTACAGGGGTAAGAGATGACAGACCCATGGTTTTAAGAGAGATTAAGAGGAGTATAGACGGATGCCTCAAAGACATAAGTGACTCTACCTGTCCCGAAGTTCGACAAGCATTGGAAAAACAATTACAAGAACTGTTAATATCGGAGAAGAAACTACAGAAGAAAAAGCCTCAAAAGCCAGACACTTTGAGGTATGGACTCCGTCCAAGAAAAGCAAAGACACCCGAAAAAATGTGTTCAGTGATAATTCGAGGACAACATTTAGAGTACAAGTCTTGGCAGAACACAAACATGTCTAACATACTTGAAAAGTTACCCACTCTTCAAGATGGAGCACATCTGTGGATCTTAAAGCTGGAGAGGTTTTGGTGGGAGCACAGCCTGCCATGGGAGATATTAAGAGACCTTTGGCTAGCCTCATAGGAGTCCCAGCAATGGAGGAGATCCTGCAGGTGGCAGGCCTTAACAGATATGTGGAAAATCCGGTGTATGATCCAGAATTGGTTGCTGCAAGTAGAGGTCGGATGTGGAGAGCATTGAGAGATGCATTTCCAACAAACGTACACCCGGACAAAATCTTTATTGAGTTATTGGGCCGACAGGAAAATCCAAGAGCTTATGTGTCAAGTGCTCATCAAGTGTGGAGAAATGTCAGGAAATTATCCAGATTTGAATCAAATGGAGAAATCAATTCTCCGAGCCAAAATACAGAAGGGGCTGCCTCTACAAGTGAGGAGCAAATTGGCAGAAGTGGTTGGTCTTGGAAGCATGACCAAAGGTGTTTATACGGGTCACATAGCACATCAAGTGGAGCTATATCGGAAAAAGGAGCATGACCAGAAGGAACAGGACCAGGAGACTCTCAGAAAACTCGACCAAATACAGAAGTAATAAGAAGAAGGAAAGGAAACAAGCTGTGGTTATGCAGAGCCAGTTACAACCAAATCAATTACCACCACAACCACAGCAAGGACAGATTCAGGTTCAACCACCTGTGATCCCCACTATTTCCTTTCCACAGCCAGTTTTTGATCAATCACAAATATGGAGAGGAAGAGGTCAAGGGAAGAGATGCTATGTGCAAACTAAATTGTACAATATAGTGTACACCGGACGACTGTCTGGTGGATGTGCCACCTGATGTCTACTACCAATTATTTATGGCACCAGAGACCAAGACTTCTTCAGTATATTGGATTGGAAATCTTAGTCCAGAACTATTAGAGCCAGCCAAGATGTGGGAGAAGTTCATTGTGGCAAATATGCCTGACATTAAGCCCCCTGAGTATCCACATCACTGCAGGCTTAAATATTTTAAGAAAGCTGGCCAATTTGATCCAGAGGAGTGGTTGAGTAGTCAACCCAAGCATGTTCAGCTGACCTTGTGCTGCATAATTGTGGGACCACAAGGAGCAGCTATGAAGATAAACACTGATGATTATCTTGATAAAGAGCATGACAATGAGAAAAGTGTTCCACATGTGACTTGAAGGATTTGAGCAGAAGCACATAGGAGAAATGATGGCAGAAGCTGAGCAAGCCGTTTTTGCACCAATAAAGGAGAATCTTGCTATCTGGATGAGTGAAGAACAGAAGTTCATGAGAATCATGATCTCAGCTCAAACACAAGGACAACCACAAGTGGTACAGATGACACATGAGTCAATGTTCAGCACTAAATTGGACTCAGACAGTATGAGAGAGGAGATGCTGCAACAAGTTCCAGAATGTTTGTGGTCACGACATAGTACTGACATTGGACTTGTGAAGTCAGCCCAACCAGTGAGAGTTAAACTGCGACCAGGAACCAAACCTCCTTGGAAGAACCAGTACCCACTAAAGGAGGAGGCAATCAAAGGGTTTGAACCACAAATTGAAGGACTGTTAAAAGCAGATGTAGTGGAAATATGTTCAGATCCTCAGAGTAATACGCCTATATTGCCTCTAAAGAAGCCAGATGAGTCCTATCGCTTGGTACATGATTTAAGAGCGGTAAATGAAGTGGTGCAGGACTTTCCAGCTGATGTACCAGATCCACATACCTTGTTAGCCCAAATTCCTCCAGAGGCTACACACTTCACAGTGTTGAATTTGTGTGGAGCATTTTTCAGTGTTCCACTGAGCGAAGAAAGTCAAGTGTTGACAAACCTTCAAGTACAAGAGGTTCCCACAAGGATTCAAACATAGCCCTCACATTTTCAATGAAGTGTTGCAGGATGACTTGGCTGGGATTGATCAGATCTTGAAAAGTACTGTCATTCAATATGTGGATGACATCGTCATCTGTTCACCAGATAAGGAAACGTGCCATGAGGACTCAATGAAACTGTTGCAGCTATTGGCAGACAAAGGACACAAGGCCTCTCAGAAGAAGGTGCAGTATTGTCAAGAAAAAGTAGTTTATTTGGGTCAAACAATAACCCATGGACACAGAAGCATCTCTGAGAGTCATTTGGAAGCCATTCGAACGGCACCAAAGCCTAGAACAATCAGAGAGATTATGACATTTCTTGATATTGCGGGATATTCTTCAGCTGTATTCAGATATTCTTGGGTAGAAGATTATGCCTGCCTAACAGGGCCTTTGAGAGCCATGATAAAAGAGACTGGGAATGCTCAACTCCATTGTAACCTCACCTGGACACAGGAAGGTCATATGGCATTTGAGACGATCAAACAGAGGTTACAAGAAGCTCCAGCGCTAGTGTTGCGAGACTATTCTAAGAACTTTTTGCTGTATGTGGCTACGTCCACTGGGGGTCAATATGCATGTGCAGTTCTTTGTCACCCCACAGGTAATGGGACAAGTCCTCAACCTGTGTCGTATTATTCTACTGCCTATTCAGAAGTAGAATTGGGGCTACCACTGTGCTACAGAGCAATGGTGGGAGTTCATCAAATGTATGATAAAGCATCATCAGTAACTATGGGTTACCCAGTGACAATTCTTACCCATCATTGTCTCAGAAATCTTTTGAATTTTGGTAAATTTACATTGACTATGTCTCGGCTAAGAGACTATCATAGGTCTTAGAGCAGAAAGATGTCACCATCCAGCTGAGAATTTGCCAACACTAAAGGATGGGGAGCCACATAATTGTGTTCAGGAAGTCGAGAGATATGCAAAGCTCAGATCAGACTTGCAAGCTTTCCCACTGCATGTGTCAGATGTGGAGATTTGGACTGATGGGTCCTGCTATCGAATAGGAGATACATTGAGTGCTGGTTATGCAGTAGTCAAATCCCAGGGAACTGAATTTGTTGTTGAGAAACCAGAAGTAATACCACAACCTGCTTCTGCACAGCTTGCTGAGCTTGTGGGCCTGACTGAAGCTTGTCTATTGGCCGAAGGCAAGCGGGTGACAATATATAGATATTCTGCATATGCACATAATGTGTGTCATTTATTTGGATCAGTGTGGAAAAATCGAGGATTTCAGAAAACAGATGGTTCTCCGATACAGCATCATGCTCAGATAATGAAATTGTTGCATGCAATGATGAAGCCAAAGGAAATAGCTGTAGCTAGGCGTGCAGCACACAAAATGGACACATCCAGGGTTACACAAGGTAACAAAGCAGCTGATGAGGCTGCAAAAGCAGTTACAGGAGCAAACAAAGCAGGCAAGGTTCTTCTGGTCACCTATGAAGTGGACTTGGAAGTTAAAATCACACTCAGAGATGTGGTCTCGACGCAAGAAGCTGCATCAGCCATAGATAAACAATTATGGTTGGCCCGAGGCGCCACTTAAGATTCTACTGGACTGTGGAGAAATCATGAAGGACTGATGGTAGCAACCCCCGACCTACTAGGTCTGATGGTTCCGGAAGCACATGGGTTAGCCCATGTTGCAAGGGGGGGAGATAAGGAGAAAAATCACGAAAGAGTATGGTTTTTGGGCACCATACTTGCTTGAGCAAATTGATTACAGTATGTCATAGGCAGAAGTACAATCTGTCTTAAAAACAATGTTCGGTCCACCCGGTCACATTCCAACTCCAACAGGTCCTATGCGTGAGTTGGTTGTGGATTTTGTTGACATGACAAGACCAGTAGGAGGTAAAAGATACATGTTTGTCGTCGTGGATAGATTTTCACAGTGGCCTGAAGCATGTCCAACCAAGCGTAAAGATGCTCAGTCAGTTGCCAAATTTTTAGCAGGTAAGCAGGTGGGGACTTCCAGATTGCATATCCTCAGATAAAGGGAAAGAGTTTGTGGATAGAACAGTAAAATTAATTCTGCAAAAATGAAGAATTATACAACATCTAGGAGCTGTTTATCATCCGCAAAGCCAAGGTGTTTGTGAAAAAATGAATGGTGTGCTGAAATCCTATTGTTAAAATCTGTCAGCCCACAGGACTGAATTGGGAAGAGGCGCTTCCGTTGGCATTAATGGTGAGTCCTTCAAGTGGGCTCCGTGATTTGCGCATGACACCCCATGAGTTGGCTACGGGTAGACGGATGCCAACACCTTGTTTGCGCACAAGTGGAAAGGGTCCAAGCTTAGCCCTTTTAGAAGATGAATTGCGATTTTATGTTAACTATATGGCTGCACTGCATAAGAGAATACACACATATGTGTCGGACAGGAAAAAACTAGAGGAGGAGCTAACACTAGTAGAGAAATATCCATTCTGAACATCTGATTCCGTCATAGACTCAATACAATTTTTGACTGGGAAAAAGGACAAAGCATGGGCAAAGGGAGAAAACGGAAAATGTTCATCATATATTGGAATTATGTTAAAGTATAATGCAAAAGGGAAATTATTATACTGTATTTGATGTTTGTGCAAGATTCTGGCTGGTGAATCTTTCTTTCAGGACCAGTCAGAGGGTGGCTGTGTCCAGAGATCCTAACAGCCTAGTGGACTTGAACACTCAAACATGGACATTCAAAAATGGAGGATGAAAATGGACGGCAGATCCTGAATGAGGACATCATGATCAGGGGTGTCGAGTGAAATATCATTAAAAGTTGATGGTGTTAAAAAGCAACAGTTCAATACATACATATTTGTCATGCATGTTTTTATAATATTGGAGTTTGTTTATTACAATGTAACCTGTATTATTGATGAATATTCTGTATTCTACACTAGACATTTTTAGAAAGACATATTACTTTGATTTAGTATTATTTCTTTGAGGTTTCTGCAACAGGGTGAAGTGAATACATTGGGACCTCAGGTGTTTTCTTTTTTTTGCAGTTTTGAGGGACATTGGTGTTAGGCAGGGAAAGGTCCACTGGAAGGTCCGATGGGTCGACCAGCCTGACTTTGGACAAATTTTTGATTTATTTCTGAGGTTCAAAATGTATGCATTTATATGTAACATCCTATACAGTTTTCAAAATTCTTCTTCTTTTTCTGTAAATTGATTTGGAGTACCATAGGTGGTCACCTGGGGCAGAGGGACCGTGAGAGAATTTTCCTGTCTCGATTGTTGGATGGATGTATTAAGAAAGGGAGCTGCCAGATGGGTTTTTCGCTCTCACACTCAAGAGCAAATTTCCTGAATTGCTATGACTAAGCATGGCCAGAAGGGTATATTTTAATCATTTTGTTTGTTAGTATGTGATTTCTATTAAGCCAATTAACATCATAAGTTCAATTACTCATTTCTCTGTCGAGACATTGTGCAGTCTCGAAGGGGGGAAATATGAGGGGTGTGGGAATGTTTGGCATCCCAAGAAAACCCCCCTTGTATAATATAATTACTAACAGATGTTGCCAGGGGTCTCAAGAGAGGGAGCCCGTTGCCAGGGCCCCCGGTGATAAGGGAGGTGGAATGTGAACTGTGACCCATAGATTGGAATCAGATGGGCGACATTGTCTCTGGACAAAGATAAAAGCACACTCCCTAGTTCCATTCGGGAGGGAACACATTTGCTGTCGGTTCTCTCCCAGACATTCCATGGCAAGTCTGGTTTGATGCTGTTCTTACTTGTAATAAACGTAATATATAATCAACTCAGCGTCAGCGGAGAGCCCTTCTTCATCAACACATCATCGACAACAAAGAAACTAAACTCCCACAGCTGTGAAAGCTCCCTGAAAAAAAAGAAGAAATAAACAAAACGTCTGATTCCACATCACCCGCTGTACGTCTGATCCAGAACCCAACCCATTTGTTGCCACCATCCAACACGACCTGAGAGAGGCAGCGGAAGACATTACTCAGAGAGCATCTACATCCGAAGCTGAGTAAATACACCCACACTAGTTAGCACTGATAGATTTGAATGATAACAGCAATCCGAGACCAAATCTGATTGAATAATACCATCCTGCCCACAAGTTGCTATAGTACAGCACACTTTGGTTATTCCGTTAGCAGATCTGGACACTCTCTTGACTATGCACGCTGAACCACAGAACACCTGCCGTAAACGTACTGTCCAACGGCTGCAGGACACCCCGTTGTCTACATAGATGCCTTCGGAGTTCCGAAGGGGGTCCCCTCACGAATTGAATGCACACAACCCAATTTCAGGTGGATTTGCGTCTATAGTTTGTTCCCGGCGAACAATTGACAAAAATGTCGATTGGGTGAACTACATCTATTATAATCAACAACGCTTTGCCAACTACACATTTCAATTGTAATGAGTCCCTCGGTGCCCTGGTAAAATCATTTGGTCCTAGACATGAACCTAGCCAAACAGCAAGGCCCATGTATTATGTTTGGTGTGTAATGTTGTACGTTTATCCCTAACAACACGGCCCCAGATGGAAAATTCACCGTTGCATTGGCCAAACTTAAAAACCTTAGGAAAGAATTAAAGGACAATGTTAAAGAACAACATTTTCAGCAAATGGGGAGTCCTATTATCCAAAGCCGGTGTTGTAATGCTGAAATTCATTGGATCTTATGAATTTCTGCATTTCGTTGTTATTTGTTTTATTCTTTGTTTCTTTGAAGCCTCTTTTTTTTTGGGGGGGGGGGGTGATGTTGAGTCTCAGAATGGTTGAACAAAGAACTCCTTCACAGAGCTTGTTAGGAGCTTCGAACATCTGGACTCCACAAAGATAAAGATAAGGTTTTATCTTATCTCTTGTTATGCACATGTACCCGCCCTTCAGAATATATGACCAGCTTGCTCGGATCATCCATGCTATGATTTTGAAGGCTGTGGGGGTGCAGCTAATGGCTATGATGGCGGAAACTGATCCCCTGCTTTTGTCTCCTTTCCCAGGAAATGATGACCCTGATACTGCGACCTCGGACAGGATGCTCGACCAATGGCTGTGAGCACCTGTGGGACAGAACCTTGGGTTGCAGTGTCCATTATAAGCATGGTGCCTTTGGATAAGATGTGGATGCCGTGACGATACAGTACCCACTCGAGCCCCACTGTAGTGCCGACCATTCGTCAACCATCCGTCCTGTTGCATCTTCGCTTTGTTATGAGGACATCTTTTTCCCTGGATGCTCCATCTGGGTTTTTCCCGACCAGGTTTTTCTGATGCCCATATACAATGCCAAGACTATTGTGATTTATTTTGCTGCATTTGCTTCGCTACATAGACTCATTATTAAATTCTTACAAACTGCTGTGCTCATACGCTGTGCAATATGCCATACCGGGAAGCTGGTTGGTTTTATTTTTAGATGTGTTTGATTTTTGGTTGTTATTTTTGTTTGTTTTTGGTTGTTATTTTGGTTGTTGTTTTGTGATTGTGTACTGCATCTCAATATGGGGATTGTTCCATCCCCAAGGGGGGACTGAAGTCTATTTTACGAGTTTCGGTCAAACCCCCCCCTCCTCTCTCTCTCTCCTTCTCTGCCCCCCCACTCTCTCTTGCTCTCTCTCTCTCTCTCTCTCTCTCTCTCTCTCTCTCTCTCTCTCTCTCATAGTCCGTAACTCAGTACCTTTCAGTTACGATATTGTACAACTCTGTGCATTTTCACTCATTCTGTGTATCATCCTCCCAGAAGTTTTCCATCCGGGGGGAGCTATAATATAAGACAGAACCCTGTCTCATCACTTATACCTTGGTATCAGACCAGAGTGCACCAATGTTGTACCTGTTGTAATAAAACTAGGTAAGTACTGTAGGAACTTTACTGACTTTGTTTGTTCTTTCCTCAGTCGTATAGGCAGTAAATTACAGGCCGTCATTGCCCAATCATAGACATATATACAGTAAATAGATGCCTCATTGACCGCTTCGCCTCTTTGCTGCAATGTCAACATCGCCGCCAAATTGGAGCAGGTAAGACTGTGAACAAATCCGAGTAACGGGAAGCTGCAGTTTTTCCTGATAAAAGTACTAGAACGTTTACATTTCTCGAACTATTTCCACGAGTCATTTTTCAAAAGCGGGGTCCCATCACAATTGCACTCATCGTTGGCAAAGTGCTACTCAACCCAAATAGTCCAAAACGTACGGCGCACTTTGCAACACAATTTACCTCAAAGGACTCAAACATATTGTGAAAACCTGCTGCAATGTATGAAACATGTCTTTCAACCACTCATTGCAGCAGTGAGCGTGTTGTTAGGAAGCAGCGGGAAGAAGAAGCCACCCGGCTGAATGCTGTACTTATCTTTCTGTCGCTTATTTTGGATATTTACACACAAACGACATGTTGCGCCGTCGGTTGGGTTGACGCACTGCCGTAAATCCATCATTTTCCCAGGGATTCGTACCCGGTGGCAGTCCGAATGCATAGTGATATGGAGGCTCATAGGGAACTGATGTAAACGCTGATGGTGTCATCATTCTATCGCCATTACACTGTGCAGTCAACATTAAATTCATAATGATAAGTAAAAGCAAAAAGTTTAGCAACCTTTAAGACTGGATTAATAATGGATCATAGAACTTTTTCACCTCTGGTTAAGTTATACAATTTCACCTCTGGGTCCTTGATGTTTTTGTTAATGAAGACACACATTGTATTTTTATTGATTCTGTCTTGATATGAGGGACATTTCATTTCACACGTCACCTAATAGTTTAATGACCTCTTTCTTTGTTGTGGTTGTGGAATTGTTGGGTTATCTCAAGGTTATGACACAGCTTTGCACACCACTGTTTAATTCCCTGAAAACATTCAAATCTGTTTTTGGTGCTCATTCTTTTCACAGCCCTGTCCACAATGAAACTTTTGGCGTCATATCTCTAAGCAACCTTATTTTACCTCATTGCATCTGTTTGACGGCATAGGCTTGTTAAACAATCCCTAAAAAACACACAACAGCTGCGACGTTGCGAAAACATTTGCATTGCACTCAAAATATTTTGCACTCTGGCTATGTAGAGTGAGGTGAGAGATCATTCAGCAAATTACAAATAATAATGATAACAATGGAGGCGAAGGGTAAATAAAAGTCTAAACCCTATAAATAACTCGCACGGCAGGAGATTTGAGATCTGAGACAGCCTAAATGACAGAATCCTTCTATAAACCCCACTATCACAGAATGCTTACGCTGTCACATTACCTACCTACCTACTTGGTCAGGAGTCTTGTTGTACGGGCCGCTGTCATTGGTCAGCAGGTCAAAGGGGCAGAATGAGTTTAGCCCCAATGGATGCCACATGGAAGGGGTGTGTCACAATGTAACACAACTGTCTCATACACAGTTAAGCGCTCCGCTGAAAGTCATTCAAGTCAGTGGATGAGCTCTGTGACAACCCCTGGTGACCAGCGGCTCCAGAAGAAAGGAAAGAACAAAACAAACAAGAAAAAGAGCAACCAATCCGGTATTTTTTATTTGTATTATTCTTCCTTTCAAGTGATACATCTACGTAGGTAAATATTCCATGGCCTCGCATGACGAGTACAATCATTTTGTTCTCCCTTTTTATTTATTTTTTAATATATAGCTATTATATCAAATTATTCTTTATGAAGATTTTTTTTGTCTTTTACATTCTGCAAGATATAGGAACCCGACAACAGGGCGGTATACTGGGCGGCTCCCAGACGGGCCTCCGTCTTAAAAACACCTTTCAAACCTCACGTTCGCCATTTTAAAAATGTAAACCCCAAATATTGAAGATCTCACAACGCTGTAAATGGTGGCTTTGGCCATATTTTAGAAACAATGGATGGGCAGGTTGTGGTTTACAGGTATTAATTTGGTTATTCCTTTTATTCGCTCCCATTTTGCCTTCAAGTGAGCCAGCGTCAATCCATTCACAACAACC
>NC_137203.1:28440375-28595375 GCF_960531495.2 Zeus faber | reverse complement strand
AATGGGGGTGGACTGAAGGCTACCACGACGGAGAGAGGAAAGACAAAAAAAAGTAGGTATCATGGATACTCTTGCATGACCAGATATTTTCAAGCTGTTCTATATATTCCGACCTTATTTGGGGTTGAGTTATAGCTGAACTAGAGACAAAATTCGGCTAAAAAAAATCGATTGGAATAATATTTACCACAATCATGCCTTTAAGAACTATGGGAATTATTTAGCCTGTTTGTTGGCCCAGTGGATTTATTATGGAGTTTTAGAAGGTTAATAGAACATATAACATCACCTAGTGTCACACTTCCACTAATGTGGGACCTACTAAAAGGAAGCAGTTGGATGCTAAAGGGAATTTGATTGGTTCAAAACACTGCAAAATCTGATTTGCTGACAGCAGCATGCAATTCTATCACAAAACTGCATGACGAGAGCTGCCTTCAGCAAATGTAATCAAGTCCAATGTTACCAAGGGAACAGACAGAATGGGCTTCTACTCACTAATAGGTTTGTTTTATAGATGTTTTATTTAGGCTGCATCTACTTTGTTTGTAGGTCAGTGGTTAAACTGCTAATGGAAGATTTGGGTAAGTAACAGCGGGTGCCTGTAAGGCTCGGCATTTCCCTGCTCAAAGGGGCAATTTATTTTGAAGTAAATACAGACAAAAAGCGATTGGCTTTAACTCGACTTTATATCGTGCCGACTCGACTCGTTACAGCCCCAGGCGGTCCAAGGGAGCACTGTGCCAATACTCCTCAATTTCAACCCAAGGGAAACAAAACAACTGACCCTTCATAGTGAAGAGGTGGTGTTGGGTAACGCATCAAACAGGTGGCAGCAGACAGTGTAGCAACAGCCAAGCGGTGTAACAGGATTAGCATCTGAAAATAACCTGGGAGGAGAGGTCCCTGGGCCTTATCTGAGCTAGGTCTTAGCAGGCTTTTCTCCGGGTGGGGAGCCACACTTGGCTCGCAGCTGGTCGCCCATGTGACCTCGGGAGCTGCAGCTGCTTGTCAACAAGGGCCTCATCCTGCGCTCTATTAGCGCATACTGGTCCTAGGACTTTCAATTTAAGGCATCTCTCTCGCTCTCTCTTTCTCTGTTACTATATGTGTGTGTGCGTACACACACACACACACACACACACACACACATATATATATATTTTTTACTTCATTGTTTGATGATGCTTTTCCACCTTTGTTTTTATTCAACAAATTGTATTTCATGGAGGCTGTTTCCTTTGTTCATGTTTATTTGCCGCTGACCTATGCTGATGAAACCCTACATGTCAAGTTAAGCACATTGTAGCTCAAATGTGAATGTGAAATCAATTTAATTTTTTGTCGCGAAGACCGTATTAAAGGAATAAATGCCATCTCCAAGGGGCGCTGATAATGCAAGAGCAGCCATCCATAACATAACATACGAGTGATGCTAAAAAGCACACACACACACACACACACACACACACACACACACACACACACACACACACACACACACACACACACACACACACACACACACACACACACACACACACACACACACACACACACAGAGAACCTAAAACAACATCAAACGGGATACACAAGGCAGTTATTATGCAATGGGTGTTTTCTTTTTTGTTTTTAGAGGGAGTGAACAAGACACACAAAGAAAAACAAAATAAGGTGAGTCCGCTATGCGTACCTTTTGCCTCAACTGCCTCAATGGTGGCTGTATTAAAAAGAGTTGTTGTTGTTGCAAGAGACGAGGGTAGGGGGGTAGTCATCAAAGGCAGCAAAATGAAAACAGTGATAATCAACAGTGATACCAATCGCCATGGTATAGTCATCACAAGATTTTAAATGCTAAATTCACGAGGGAAAAACAAAACACAAGCAAAAAATAGAACAATCCATGAGTGTGTGTGATCTGATGGGTGGGGGTGGGGGTGGGAGGACGTGGGGGGATTGAAGGATGCGTAAGATGCTGTTGGTGTTAAAGGGTCATGGGAGCTTAGATGTGGAGATCCGCATGTGCGTGCGTGTGCGCGCGTGTGAGTGTGTGTGTGTGTGTGCGTGTGTGTGTGTGTGTGTTTATGTATGTATGGGGGGTGGGGTTAGTAGAGACTAAGACCGTTGGTTGATGCAAAACGTAATGCTACATAATCAATCTTTCGCTGTTAGAGATATACGCACCTTTATGCGTCCCCAAAACAGAAAAAGCAGAAAATTGCTTTTCTTTAATATCTGACGCAGTTGATACGCATCTTGGTATCGGATTTCTGCATCGGGGGATCATTTCCAATCCAATATTCATTTTACCTTGGTATCGGAGCGTCTGATCTGATAACAGGTTAAAATAACCTCTTCAAAAGATTGGATATATATTTGAATTTTAAACCCACCCCCAAAACAAAATGCCTAAAGCCCCCGTGCTGCAAGGGAAGTGGATTCAAGCTTTTTATTTCTGCAGATTAATCACCTTTGTGTGGAGACAAGAGCCCGGCTGTGAGCGTCTTTCTGTTTCGGCGCTGCATAATGGAGGTGATGTGTTATTTGTGACACTTGAGAAAACAAATCTGGTGGTGCAAGTGGGCCTGGAGCCAGACTTTACAGGGCCTCAAAACGGGGAGTGGAATTTGCATTGAGGCGGGGGTAGCTCTGGGTTTTCCCCCAAAACGACCTGATTGGCGGGGTGGCATTTCCCGAAATGCCAAGACAGTGAGGGCTGACAAACAGAAGTGAAGTATATAATAAGTACTAATGAAAGTAAAGTGATAGATGGGAAAGTGAAGTAAGGTTAGAAACCACCCCTCCACCCCTTCCCCCACCCACCACCTGACCCCTCTCTCTTTAATTCCCTTCATCACATAGATTCTCGGACAGCTGCCAGGAAGGAGAAGCGGGGGCGTCGACAATGGCATTTTCCGAAAGGTCAAGCCATGTGGTTCTTCTAGCCCCTAGGTCCTATACCTCCACAGCGTGGCATGGCACGGCCAAGCCGCCCGGTGTGCTGACAGCTTCCCTCAGCCCGGTTAAGGGCCGACGTCTGACATTTCAGATCAAGAAGGAGACGGCGGGCGCTTCCAAGTGGCCGAACCAGACGTCCCTGACAGGGGGCTGCTCCGCACCAGAGGAGGACGAGTGAGTCCAAAGTCTGTTCCGAGCCTCCAACTGTGGGCACGCAGCCATTGACCTGCCCCCCCACCCCCAACCCCCTAACTTGACAGGTCAGTACCGAGCAGAGAAACTCTTACAAAACAAAACAGGGGCTTTCCCTTCCCACTCCCAATATAACTACATCCTTTGGGGCAAGTAATTGGCACTTAAAGCAGAATGAAGAAGGGCATATTCAATGGTTTCCAGGTCCCCAAAAGATTCAGAGTGTCGGCAAGAGCAGCAAGTGCTAGGTTTGGCGTTAAGCGTAGCCTGAATGCTGGGGCGGGTGGTTCAAGGTGCAAGGAGGAAGTGGAAGGAGAGAGATGCAAAGGTGATGTAAAAAAATATGATTTAAACACTTACCGCTCTGCAAGGTCTGCTTGCCCCCTGACAGCACACCCACGGGCAGGGTTCCGGTGGGAGTCAGCCCTTTGAGGGTGAGGACGCTCTCGCTTTCTTCCCTAGAGGGGAGACAGACACACACACACTGCAAGGTTGTACAGTATCCATTTCGCAAAATGTGTGACATAGTCCTTACCTTACCATTCATGTTGTGATAAGATTGAATTATACAAGGGGGACATCTATCTATCTATCTATTTAAAATAGATAGATCGATAGACAGATAGATATAGCTAGCTTCAGCATAGAAATATCTCCTGGGGGCGCTTCGTGCCATCTCGCATTAGCTGCATGAGGAGATGCGGCTGCAGTGCATGCAGCCTAGCAACCTTGATGCAGCGCCTTTGTTTATGAATTTGACTCATTCGAACATTGCTCGTTGAGAGGGTTTTTGTTCTTGACACCTCACAAACACTTTACCTTACATTTAACCTTGTGGAAAGAGCAGCCAGTGAAAGTGGAAACGTTATCGGCAAACATTAACAACGGATAATCCTGGCTACACATCTTGTGTAATGGCTGATGTCATTACGCGGCCTAAATGCATCATGACTCATCGAGTGTCATGTCATTAATCTCCTGGACAGACTTCAGTCTGACGCTCCCATCTAACGACGCCTTTGTGAGAGGGCGACCGAAGGCCGGCAGAAGATTCAGACCTGAGAACAGAGAAGACTCGGGCCATTTTCCCCACGGCACGGATCTTGTTCCGGATCACCTCCTTGCGCATCGCTGTGGCGCCACCTGGAAAGAGACGGTTTTGGAAAAAGGCACAGCCTGAGTTCCTTTTCAACATTTGCGTTAACTTCCACAGTTTGAAGCCGGGGGCACACTATTTCAATTTGAAAACACATTGTTTGATCCAAAGAAATCCTCAACAACCCCTGCCCGATGGCCTTGAGAACACCATGTCAACTTAAAATAACAAAAACTCATTCATCTTTTTTTTGCAAAATACCGCAGAATTGTTGTTTCAATTTTCGAAAATTCCTGTGGAATGTAGAACTTCCATTTATATATATATATATATATATATATATATATATATATATATATATATATATATATATATAGAGAAGATGATGATTCAAGGTTGTTTACTCACTGTGTAAACAGCGAGAACACTGGAGAATCTTACAGCGCACTCCTTTGAGTGTCGTGATATCCCTTTTTTAATTTAATTTCAATTCAATTCAGAACGTAAACTGAAATTGAATAAAGTGTTGGGAAAAAAAGAAAGGTATGACATGGACAGAGAGAACTCGGCATAATAAGCGAGTTTAATTCTAAGCCGGGGAGTGGGTTTGGCAACAGCTCCGCATTCACCTTCGCATAGGTCGTCTACTTCCGACATGAGCTCGTCATCCGAGCAGATGTTAAGCACGTTCACCAGCATCTCCGTCACTGTGGGGGTCAAACTCAGAATTTTAGGAAAAAAAACCAAACGTTTCGCCACTAACATACCTGCCCACAAATGATGAATGTTAAAAAAATTATATTAAAGAAGGTTTTAAAAGTAGCTAATCTGGGGCTTACTTTTAGGGTCGGGCCAATACTGACTAACTCAAATATCATGATTTTTTTGACAAATACCTCAATGTTGATAATTTGACAATTTTTTGGCCCTTTCATAAGATATTATAAGAGATTACACAAGACATACGTAAGGAACAATCTATAGTAATTTGGAGATTATGACCAAGCAGGTAGAGGCGTTGATTGTAACATTCTATGAAGTTCAGAAAACTTTTAATGCAGTCTTAAAGACAACTTTTAATGATATTACCATATAACAATATCCATATAACCAAAACCTCAGATATCTAGTCTCATATCAACAGATCAATATTATAACAATACATTTTATTATAAAGAAGTAGGGTGTTCTTTTTTTTGCCCCAATTGACCAAAGTGTAGGACTGATTCTCTGAATTTTAAGCCAATATGTTTCCATTCTATAGCATATACTATTATATTATGCTTTTCCCCTCCCCCCTGTGTTTTTGTTATAACTTGTTTCAATTATGTAATATTTCAAAGTTATACAATTCAGGTATGCCTGCATCACCCACAGCGGCAGGCTCAAAATGGATGGAATTATTGATGAAAAATAAGGAAATTACTATTAATTTCCTTATTGGGACGAAAAATCCTTTTTAAATATTTAAATAGAAAACTTTGATTTATGACCTTGAACAAAAGCAGGGACCAAAGAGAGCCTTTCTCAATGAAGCTTTGATTCTACCGCCTCTAGGACGGCACGGAAACATTGGAATAATTCGCTTTTCGCCGTGTGTCTTATTCTATATTCTCCTATAACTGTACAGTTCGACTCTAAATTCCCATAACTCCACATAATTCCAAGACATGGAACCTCGTACGGATCTGAGCCAAAAGAAAGAACCATAGATTGCAAAAACACCACCACGTGCCTTTCTCTCCGACGAAGGGCAGCGACCATGTGAAGACGTCCATGAAGTTGGGCAGCCAGTACGGGTGTGGAGAGCAGTTGAACTGTCGGATGTTCATCACGTTATTCTCGTATTTTAGCACGGCGGCTGGTGGAGGGAGGGGGAAAAAGAGAATATGAATCAGGATCAGAGTGAGTTTATTCCGCCAAATACATTTTAAAATATGTGGAATTTGTCATGGTGAGGATTGGTGCTGTTGTGGTTAATTAGTAACCCCACATGAAAATAACCTATTACATGTTATACTATATATATATATATATATATATATATATATATATATATATATATATATATATATATATATATATATATATATCTAT
This sequence comes from Zeus faber, assembly GCF_960531495.2. Taxonomy (NCBI): domain Eukaryota; kingdom Metazoa; phylum Chordata; class Actinopteri; order Zeiformes; family Zeidae; genus Zeus; species Zeus faber. Next base: position 28,589,032 of record NC_137203.1, on the reverse strand, counting down.
ATATATATATATATATATATCAAGAAACACATTTAAAAAATGTATGCTATAAAACAAAAAAGGGAAATAATTAAATAATAAAAAGAACTCAAGTCTTCTACAAAATGTATTAAAAAAAACCTGAAAAAAGGGAATGCAGCTGAAACAAAGAGAACAGCTCAAGGTCATGTCCAACAGAAGGAAAAGGAAATATTCCCAAATCTGGTAAAATATGAAGCAGGAGTTTCAGGAATCTTGAAGACAGTCCTCTTCCAGGAAAGGAGAGGCTGTCCTGAACAAGCCAAGCCATATGCCCATATATCCATGAAACTGCAGAAGAAACATTCTTCCAGGGAAAGGAGAAGCTGCCTGGTAACAGGACTATAAGCTGTGATTGGCTTAACCCCACAAGGAATGTGATTGGTGATTCAACTACCCAAGAAAATAGAAAAAACCCCGGCAACAGGATTGTGAATGGTTCACGGCACTGAAAGGGGAAGAACATGTAATAGGAAAAGGGTGCTATTTGGATATAAAGAAGCACAAAGGGTTTGCTTGTCCAGTCAGCTCTGGAGCCTACTCAAAGTTTATTGATGTATTTAACTCTCTGATATACAATAAACTTCTTTACATCAGACTCTGGTTCCAGTGTGGTTTTCTTCTATGTTTTTTGAGGCCAGAACAGATAGAAATGACATCCAGAAATCCAGACTTTTCACTGGCCCAGGTCTGGACCTTTCTTTTTTAACCACGGCATTTGATGATCCGAGCCAGGAGAGAATGACAACTAGGACAGAGACCGAAGATCTAGGAGGAACCAGCCTGCACTTCAGAGACACAAAATTTGAAGGTCTGCAAATTTGGTTTGTGTCTGAATGCAGGACTCCACCCAGGTTGCAGGTATCGGAAAAGTCTCTTCTCCAACAAACCTAAAATATTGACCGAGATAAAAATGACTGTAATTATACATGTAATCAGAAAAAGGAACTTTAACAGAGGCTGATGTGAATTATCTATATGCATGCGTGTTAAGGAAAGACCAAGGTGTGTAAAGAATGAGTGATCCTCTGTTAAATGTTGCTATAATCGGTTGGAGTGTAGTTTGTCTTGTGTATACTGGAGGATTGGTTTGGCTAACACTAACTGCCGCCAAACGCGCAAATGAACGATAGGGAAAAGGTGTAAAAATATCACATCAGTGGTATGATTAGTCATAGTTACAGCACTGAGAGGAAAAATTTGTTGTGGGTGTTTATTGACAATAGAGTAGTACATAGAGGTTTGTTGTATAAATTGAAAATCTAGTAGTATACAGAGGTTTGTTGTCAAGTATAAGATTACCAGGTCTAGTAAGAGACAACAGCATGTATGTTATAATTACAGATGAATTACTAATTATTAATTGGATATAATTACAATTATAGAGACTCAACAGAGCCCGGATGTTGGCAAACATACAGCTCGTCCGGAGGGTCATCACAAAGTAATTAAATACATCTTTCTAGTGTTGAGGAAGTGTATCTACAAAGCGGAACTATGTCAACACAACTACTGTGGATAACGCTCTTAGTCCTGTATCGTCGCAGCCATATGCTGCGACGTCCCAAGTGAAGGAGAGGACTGTACAGGCAGGAAGTCATTGAGTTTGTCCTGTGCTGCAACGTCCCAAGTGAAGGAGAGGACTGTACAAGCAGGAAGTCATTGAGTTTGTCCTGTGCTGCAACGTCTCAAGTGAAGGAGAGGACCGTACAGGTAGGGAGTTTAAAATTGCCTAAGGGATAGGCAATCGCACGCTAGAGAGCCTTTAAGGCGGCACATGATACAATTGGGATTACTTGTTTAGGATAGAACTTGGAGCAAAGAGATTTGTAAATATAATTTTAGTAAGATATTGATTCAGCAGAGGAAGCTGCCGGACTGAGTGATTTAACTAATAGTCAAATGGTGCAAACTGTAGTTTGTGCTTTGTTAATAGATTTTATCGCAAAGCATTCCAAATTGATAAAAGTAAACTAATGAATATAAATTGGGAAGAATTGCTGACAAAATATATTTTTGTGAAGTCACGGACAGCATATATGATATGTAACAGCAGCAGAAACAAATTTGTTTTTGGTTTATATAGTTTGAGTTACTTATTTTTCTCTTTTTGAGTTTTGTTTTGGTTTTGTGTTCTTATGTCAAAATGATCTGCTGGTTGAGATAAGATAATCGTTTATCTATCCCACAGAGGGGTAGTCTGCAGTGTTACAGCAGTAACGGATTGGAACAGTGGCATGAAGCATTCGTAAATTGGTAATTCTAAATGAAAGGATTTGATAAATAAGTATAGATTAGACACTATACATTAAATAGTAATTTTGCATGAGTGAATTGTCAGTTCTGGTATGATATACAGTAGTGTTTGTGCATTAAAAACCTTGCCGGGTAGCTTTTTCGGTAAGGCTGGTAGGTGTTTAAGTATGATTGAACGGCACTATTTTTATTTTTTACTTCAGAATTAATCTCGACTTGGCATTAAATAAGGTAGCAAAAATATACAGTATAAAAACATAGCAAGTAGGTTAATAAATAGGGATTTGTTTTGTACACTGGAGAGGTGAGGAATGTGTGTGTTGGCTTACTAAAAATTTTAACACTAAAATAAGTGTGAAATACATTGGCCGTTTCAATGGCTTTTAATTTGGGCATTCCAAATTTTAAATTTGAAAATATCCTGTGAATCTATTGTTGTAGTTGTGTATTGATGAATATTAACCAACCCATCTACTCAGTGTTTTATTTCCGCAGTTTTAAGCATTTAAACATGAATCCACTGGACTGCAGTTTGGCCTTTGACTAGTGTAGATGTGACTGTGTCTGATTGTGAAGACTTGAAGGATTGACAACAGAATTGACCAAATAAAAATGCTCTACAATTGGGTAAGGCCATGACATGTCTAGCATTCAAAGATCCTTGTAAATTATTGCTCTTTGTATTTAACTGATTTGCAAATACGATTATTTAATAGGCTCAATTGGAATTATTGAGAGATTAAATGCATGCAAGCATATAAATGCAAAGACCTTGATTTAATTCAGCGCTATACCTCATATTGAGTTCCAGTGTTAAACTTATTGTCAGATATTATAGAGTGCCCTATAGAACCAGAATCATTTTGATTAGCTCTTATTTAAATGTGACATTCTCTGAAATGTACCTAGTTGTTGAAGCAATGTTCAGAAGTTGAGTTAATGATAACTGTGATATCACCTAGAGGTATTTTTGTCTGGAGTGTTTTCTTTATGACACTGCCTGTTACTGTGGTAGACCTCTTCTTCCATCTTTTGACAATGTCTGCAGCAAGCACATTAAGTGCCCCGGTGCTTCACTGAGCCCCGAAGGACATTCCAATTTGCCTGATATACTGCTGGGAGACACTCGACTCCTACATTGCTGAGAAGGTCTGTGAAGATCCTGTGTACAGAGATCCAGTTTGGGCAACATCAGGCTGAGTGACAGGAAATTTTTTGAACAGCCAACAAAGTTCTGTTATGTGAAATGAAATGTGAGTGTCGACTTCTACTGCTCCTCCTCTACTGATGAACATGAACCAATTGGCCTCGGAGTGCCGCAAACGCACAACCAACCCTAACCAAATGTGCTCCCCTGGATCTGTGTTTCGTGATGTCACTGCATCGGACAAAACATCAAACTGAATGACTGCAATCGATGACTGTTATGTTTTTCTGCTCCAACTGGGCGTTGTGGGATGGTTAATCACCTCAAGTCATGCTGGAAATGATATCTTTGTGATCCCTGGAGGGTTGCTTTTGTGTGTGTTCACTGATTATTAAATGTTCTCTATCTCGGCACCTCCAGATTCGGGGATCTGAACCTGACCTCTACATTGTCGTTTGAGCATTGGCAAATTTAAATTAAATAATTTTCAAAATTTTAGGAAATACTTTGAATAGTTGGTAAAATCAAATCATTAAGTAGAAACAGGATTAGGCACAGATTGTTGACAAAAGTGATTGCTTCAATGACTGTGCTTACTATGTTAATAATAGCCTTTCTAGGGTTTTAGAGTTTGAATGCATTCAGTTTGAATGCTGGCTATGTTATTGTCATATATATTTTTTAGGTTTTAACTTGATTGGAAATGCTAATAGCCCATACATTTTTCTCTAATCAGAGTGCAAGATGATGTGACTTATATACTCCCTGGCCAAGAGGTAAGACTAGCTGCTCAAACCTTAACATATAATTCATGTGATTTTTTAGAAGTTAGGGGACACAAATTGACCATGAGATAATGGATAGTTGATCAAATGTTATTGATCAACACCAGTCAGGCTTCTATTAGTTTGATAACTGCTGAGATCTCAGGCTTATTGTTTGCAGTTATTAGTTGTATCTTTAAGTGTATAAATAAAATAATATAAATAAATTAGGAATATGGTACTGAATGCTAAATTCTAAAATGTTTTAGTATGTGAATCACATTATTTTCCTTACCCTCTCGAGTTGCTTTACTTATTGTTGAATTTATGTGGAGCCTCTGGCAATGTTTTTTTTTTTGCCACATTATGGAAATTTATTGAGGCTGATTTTGAGTTTGTTAATGGCAGCACATTACTTTGAATGTTAATAGTTTATTTATCTGCTTGTGTCATGGATACACAGGACTTCCTAAAATACTTAGAACAGGATGGTCACGTGGTTTATTTTTTCTTGTCTACCTGACACAAAAGAACATTCATTATTTGAGTCATGGCATTTATTTTATTATTTATTTTCTTCCCAGGCAACATTCATCCAGCCATTAGACGAGAGAACATTTTTGTTGTTTTCAAACAAGCTATTGCACCTGCTCCATGTTGGGTTTGCTGAATCCATTTAACTGTGGATGAAGGAGATGGGTTTATGTTAGCTGTGTTGTAGCAATATTATAGAGATGGATTATGTCTTGTTGCATACTCGGAAACTTGGTGCCAGGGTTATTGGGTTGATTCCATGAATGTGTACAGGCCAATGTGATACGGTGCGGTATAGCTGATTAATGACATATATAGAACATCCGTTTAATGTTTTTATGTCATAATCCTCCCATTCTGATATTCCTATTTGTGTTATTTACATTAATGTACTTGACCCCATCTCCATAGGAAATGTTGGAGCCAACACAGCCTACAAAGCCACCGTACCTGATATTGCTCTTGTCTAATAATGGTTGTTTCCTCCTCAGATGAGGACACAGGATTCCTCACTTATCTTGTTTTTTCCTCTACTCACAGGCATTCCGCACTGAACTATTGTTGTGGCAAACGAAATTGTGGACCTAGACCAAACAATGTTGTCATAATGTGTGTCTCTCACCCAAGTGGTTAAGTCTATGTGCCCAGGTCAAAGCAACCCTACCCGTCCCACTTGAAGGACCACTACACCACCAGGTAATTGGGTGGTGGTCCGTGACATCCAGAGGAAAAGCTGCCAGATTCCTGGGACTGTTCCAGATCCTCCTCACCAACCGCTCGCAGCAGATCTTCCGCCTACGTGAAATACGCATCAGGAAACAATGGCAGCTCCAGTCACTCAGGGCCTCAAAGCTAAGTCTTGCCTCGATCAACTGGCATTATACAAGGATCAAGTGGCCATACTCAATATCGCCAATGACAATCTGTGCCAGCTGATGTCCACCCACCCTGATGCCCACCCTCAAGTATTCAGATGTATTCAGATGAATGGTTTCTTAGGTACCTGTTATATTAAGGTTGTTGTTGTATTAGGGTTGATATTTGGTAATCTTTTTGGTTTATATCACAAAAAAGATGGTTTTGCACCTATGAATCTATTACATGTCATAATAAACCACCAATACTCAAAATATATGTATACATTTTTTTTTTAAACGTTTGCTATAAAACCAAAAAAGGGAAATAATGAAATAATAAAAATAACTCAAGTCTTCTACAAAATGTGTCAAAAAACCTTTTTTGCTATAAAACCAAAAGAGGGAACTTAGGTCTTCTATGGGAACAGGAAGAGGGAATGCAGCTCAAGGTCATGTTTGACGGTAGGAAAAGGAAATATGCCCATATATGGTAAAATATGACGCAGGTTCCAGGAATCATGAAGACAGTACTTGTTCAGGAAAAGAGAGGCTGTCTGGAACAAGCCAAGGCCATATGCCCATATATGGCAGGGGTTCCAAGAAACCGCAGAAAAAACTTTCTTCCAGGGAAATAGGAAGCTGCCTGGTAACAGGACTAGGAGCTGTGATTGGCTCAACCCCACAAGGAATGTGATTGGTTATTCAACTACCCCAAAAAATTTAAACACCCCCAGCAACTGGATTGTGAATGGTTCGCGGCGCTGAAAGGGGCAACCCATGTAATAGGAGAAGGGTGCTTTTTGGACATAAAGAAGCACAAAGGGTTTGGTTGCTCAGTCAGTTCCGTGGAGCCTACTCAAAGTTTATTGATGTATTTAACTCTCTGATAAACAATAAACCTCTTTTCATCAGACTCCAGTTCCAGTGTTTTTTGAGGCCAGAACAGATAGAAACGTCGTCCAGAGATCCAGACTTCTCACTGGCCCAGGTCTTGACCTTTTTTAACCATGACATTTGATGATCCAAGCCAGGAGAGAACAACGGCTAAGACAGAGATCAAGATCTGGGAGGAACCAGTCTGCACTACCTTATTGTTATGTACTTATGTTGTAACAGTGTAATTGCACATTCTGGAGTATCTAAGTGAATAGAAACCGACCTTTGTTGTTGTATACGTCTAGGTAGTTTGGAGCTGAGAAGATAGTGATTAGTGATGGGAAGCCCGTCGTTTGGCTTTTCCTGTACATCCGATACCTGCAGTAATGAAACACACTGCCAAATTAAACTACACAATGTCGTTTTTAAATCAGATCCAAACTTTTGAGTTGTTCAACATTTCTTCAAAATCGATGCTTCAATATCTTCCCAAATTCTTCCAGATTCCTTACCCTGCATCCTGCGCTTCATGGGCTCTAATTACAGACAGCAAATTGTTATTTACCAAAAAGTCACACACCGCTGCGTAACTAGAGGGAGAGAGAGAGAGAGAAAGAAAGAGAGAGAGATAGCGAGAGAGAGAAAGAGAAGGAGAGAGATTAATGCGGCTCAAAGGCATATGTTATTCTTATTTCTTAAAGAACAGCATTGCAATCAGCTTCCAACCGTTGAAATTCAATCAGATATTGCAATCAAACATGACACTTTTATTTTCTTCCAAACACTAGACCAGGGTTTCCCCAAACCTTTTACTTCCTCGCCCACTTTTTACAATTAAATAACCCCTCGGCACAACGCCATCCTTGCACTTAAAATGTCAGCAACATGTAGAACAGTGCTTAGGCTATGCCATACTAAAAGAAATGCAAGAGAAAGATTTGTTCGTAGCAAACAACTCTTTTAAACGACTCAGGAGTCACTCCGGCAAAAGGGTGAATAATTGAATCACAAAATTAAAATAAATACTGAGGACTAAATTAAAGCTAAGGGCCAAAGAAAGACCGAGGCATTTGATATATTGTAATTCACATTAAATGTGACTGATTTATTCTTTGCATTCCACTAAGATAAATACACTTTACCCTTGTGGGAATTACATTCAAAACTCAGAAACAAGCAGACTCTTAAACTCTTAAACAAGCTCTTAAACTTCTCAAATAAACGAGTCATAAAATGGAACAACTCTTTTTGCTGAGTGACTCAAGAAACAAATAAAAATAAAGGGTCGAACCAGTCTTCATTACAAACAGTCGGAGTGAAACTTGTTCTGCTGGAGCTGATATTCTGGATAGAACTGATGAATTACTGCAGCCTTGCAATCTAGATCTTGCAACACAAGAGCTCATTTCCATTCTTGATGGGTTTTTTTTAAGTGGAATTAAAAGAAAATCATGGCACACCTGGCAAGCTCTCATGGCACATTAGTGTACAGAAGGAATGGAAATTCGATATTGTGTTGCAAGATCATAACTGCAAGACAGCACAGCAGGTTTCAAAAACACTGCACTAGACCAGGGGTTCTCTTTTATGGCTGGCGACCAGCATCCCACAACCAGACAGAATGTCCTGCACTTTGATCAATTGAAGCTTGAAAATTGAAATATATACATTTCTATCATATTGACATTTATACCCATGCATGCTGCGCAGACAGTTAAGGCAGCAGCAGCTTCTCTATCAGCAAAGTGTCTCCACTTCTTCAGCGCTATTTGGGACTGGAGTGGAAAAGTGAGTGTACAGGGACGCTCCATACAGCTGTACGAGGTCTTCCCTTCTGCCCTCCCACCACCCCCATTGAAGAAATCAGTCATCATCAGCCATCTGCATCCGATTAGATCAGACCCCGAAGTGAAATGGACTCTCCTTGCCCAAGTGGTGTGAATGTGAGGGTCCGCGGTACCTGAAAAAGTACGAGCAGCCCCGGACGGAGTTGTGGTTGAAGTGTTCCGACGTCTTCTCGCTGCCGTAGTCCTCGCCGGGGTCAGCCCAGATGAGGTCGCACATGGGACCGAAGGCGGGGGGCTCCTTAAATCTGTCTAACTGTAAAACGCAAAAAAATAGTTTTACATGGAGCATTATTATTATTATTGTACAGCATTATATTATTATTATAACAGTTTGTCTGTGTAAAATGGTTGGTAGGTTATGATATGATGTTGATCGGTGAGAATCACTTTAATAAATAGTTCATTTGAACGCAGTAAAATATATAAAATATCGCTCAGACATAGAATGTTTGAAGTAATTATACTCCCAATTAAATAAGAAAAGAAAAATACTGTTAAAGCTAAATTCCAGTCTTTTAATTTTAAGTGAATAAATATGCAAAGAGGTGTTTTTTTTAATTTCCTTTGAATCATTATTATTTTGTTTAATTTTTGCCTTTTCCAAGGTATAATTTGTCCTCTTGGTTTCTGTTTTCAATTTGATCTCATGTGATATATATATATATATATATTTAGTTCTTTAGTTTTATATTATTACAATTTTAAATATTATACTCAAATTTGCAGAAACAAAGTGTCTTATAAAAGTGTTTAAATAATGAAATGCTGGAATAACAGGTTAATGGGATATAAACTGTTTATATTACAGTTACATTGAAAGAAGACAATAAAATCCCAATAAAAAAATAATAAGCCATGTTTTGATGTAAAAATGCATGAAAATACACAAAATCAACAATCTTTTGACATTTTAAATGTCCCATTTCCTATTTTTATATATTTAACATGGTGGCTGTTCACTCACTTTCCTAATGTCGTCTAGGCAGTTGATCTCCGGAGATAGCCCGCCGTGCACGCACAGGAACTGCTGGTTGAGGAGCGCCGCGAGGGGCAGGCAGTCGAAGGCGTCCATGCAGGCATCATACACCCGCTCAGAGTATTTTATTTTACCTGAAAAACAGGTGTTTATTTTTTCACACACACACACACACACACACACACACACACACACACACACACACACACACACACACACACACACACACACACACACACACACACACACACACACACACACACACACACACACACACACACACACACACACACGGATCAGCCACAACATTAAAACCACTGACAGGTGAAGTGAATAACATTGCTCATCTCATTCCAGTGGCACCTGTCAAGAGGTGGGATATACAGTGGGGCAAAAAAGTATTTAGTCAGCCACCAATTGTGCAAGTTCTCCCACTTAAAAAGATGAGAGAGGCCTGTTTTTTTCATCCTAGGTAAACCTCAACTATGAGAGACAAAATGAGAAAAAAAAAATCCAGGAAATCACATTGTCTGATTTTTAAATAATTTATTTGCAAATTATGGTGAAAATAAGTATTTGGTCAACAACAAAAGTTCATCTCAATACTTTGTTATATACCCTTTGTTTGCAATGACAGAGGTCAAACGTTTTCTGTAAGTCTTCACAAGGTTTTCACACACTGTTGCTGGTATTTTGGCCCATTCCTCCATGCAGATCTCCTCTAGAGCAGTGATGTTTTAGGGCTGTCACTGGGCAACACGGACTTTCAACTTCCTCCAAAGATTTTCTATGGGGTTGAGATCTGGAGACTGGCTAGGCCACTCCAGGACCTTGAACTGCTTCTTACGAAGCCACTCCTTCGTTGCCCGGGTGGTGTTTTTCGGATCATTGTCATGCTGAAAGACCCAGCCACGTTTCATCTTCAATGCCCTGGCTGATGGAAGGAGGTTTTCACTCAAAATCTCACGATACATGGCCCCATTCATTCTTTCCTTTACACGGATCAGTCGTCCTAGTCCCTTTGCAGAAAAACAGCCCCAAAGCATGATGTTTCCACCCCCATGCTTCACAGTAGGTATGGTGTTCTTTGGATGCAACTCAGCTTTCTTTCTCCTCCAAACACAACAAGTTGAGTTTTTACCAAAAAGTTCTATTTTGGTTTCATCTGACCATATGACATTCTCCCAATCCTCTTCTAAATCATCCAAATGTTCTCTAGCAAACTTCAGACGGGACTGGACATGTACTGGCTTGAGCAGGGGGACACGTCTGGCACTGCAGGATTTGAGTCCCTGGTGGCGTAGTGTGTTACTGATGGTAGCCTTTGTTACTTTGGTCCCAGCTCTCTGCAGGTCATTCACTAGGTCCCCCCGTGTGGTTCTGGGATGTTTGCTCACCGCTCTTGTGATCATTTTGACCCCACGGGGTGAGATCTTGCGTGGAGCCCCAGATCTAGGGAGATTATCAGTGGTCTTGTATGTCTTCCATTTTCTAATAATTGCTCCCACAGTTGATTTCTTCATCAAGCTGCTTACCTATTGCAGATTCAGTCTTCCCAGCCTGGTGCAGGTCTACAATTTTGTTTCTGGTGTCCTTTGACAGCTCTTTGGTCTTGGCCATAGTGGAGTTTGGAGTGTGACTGTTTGAGGTTGTGGACAGGTGTCTTTTATACTGATAACGAGTTCAAGCAGGTGCCATTAATACAGGTAACGAGTGGAGGACAGAGGAGCCTCTTAAAGAAAAAGTTACAGGTCTGTGAAAGCCAGAAATCTTGCTTGTTTGTAGGTGACTAAATACTTATTTTACCGAGGAATTTACCAATTAATTCATTAAAAATCCTACAATGTGATTTCCTGGATTATTTCCCCCCATTCTGTCTCTCATAGTCGAAGTGTACCTATGATGAAAATTACAGGCCTCTCTCATCTTTTTAAGTGGGAGAACTTGCACAATTGGTGGCTGACTAAATACTTTTTTGCCCCACTGTATGAGTCAGCAAGTGAACAGTCAGTTCTTGAAGTTGATGTGTTGGAAGCAGGAAAAATGGACAAGCGTAAGTATCTGAGTGACTTTGACAAGGACCAAATTGTGATGGCTAGATGACTGGGTCAGAGCATGTACAAAACGGCAGGTCTTGTGGGGTGTTCCCGGTATGAAGTGGTTAGTACCTAACAAAAGTGGTCCAAGGACGGACAACCAGTGAACAGGTGATGGGGTCATGGGCGCCTAAGGCTCAATGATGCGCGTGGGGAGCAAAGTTTAGTCCATCTGGTCCGATCCCACACAACAGCTACTGTAGCACATATTGCTGAAAAAGTTAATGCTGCTATGACAGAAAGGTGTCACACAGTGCATCACAGCTTACTCCGTGTGGGGCTGCATAGCCACAGACCGGTCAGAATGCCCATACCGACCAATGTCCACCGCCAAAGGCGCATACATAGGCCTCTTTCAGCAGAATAAAGCACCCTGCCACACTGCAAAAATTGTTCAGGAATGGTTTGAGGAACATGACAAAGAGTTCAAGGTGTTGACTTGGCCTCCAAATTCCCCAGATCTCCGATCGAGCATCTGTGGGCTGTGCTGGAATAACAAGCCTGATGTTCGTATGCCTAATCACTACGTGATTCTGGCCTGATGTTTCACTCGCCAACAGGTTTTAAGGAACAGAAGATCACTGAGCAAATCCCCAAGTCGACGGAAAATTATAGCACGCTCCCGTAAGCGATTAGCGCGTGGTTTGAACTGCTCACAACACGGTCCGACTGCTCGCCGAGTGCTTGCAGACGCCGGCAAGATATCAAGCAGGTTTAATATCTAGTGGTGTCGGGGTCGACACGTCGTGTGTGACTCAAGGAGTGAAGGCAACTAGGAGAGACAGGAGTGCACGGAGCAGAAGCCAGAAACACACAACATACCTATTTTTATTTTCTTCTATAGGTTTTTAATATATTTCTTATTAAATACTGTTTTTATTCATTTTATTTCAGTAATCAAGATTATTAAAAAAAATTAAAAATCCTGTCCCATGCATGGTATCGCATAATTTCCGGTGTCACTCGCGTGTGTTTTCATGACAAAATGTATTTTGGAGACGTGGCAGACTCGTCAGGGATTCCTCCTGGCGAAAGATCGTAATGTGTGACCCCTGTCACCGATCAGTTATGTAATGTTCAAACCACAAGACTGCAAGATTCCCGATCACAAGACAGAAAGTTGTGTTGTGTGAACCGTACAGCGATCTGACGACTTTGAAAGTCGTGTAGTGTGCCCATGGCATTACAGGACTTAAAGGATCTGCTGCTAACGATACCACAGAACACCTACAGAGGTCTTGTGGAGTCCATGCCTCAATGGGTCAGAGCTGTTTTTGCAGCCCGATGGGGAGCTACACAATATGAGGCAGGTGTTTTTAATTATTGTTGCTGATCGGTGTATATTAAGTACATACAAGTATAAGTATATGTAGCGTATAAGTAGAGAATTAGAGTGTGTTTATTCCAATATATGAGGAATTTGTTGTGGTAAAGATTGGTGCATTGCTGTACAGACTATTGGCATAAAAAAAGCTTAAGAGTGAAATAGACAAAAATAGTAAAATATCCAAAAATATACAGAATAAACAAAAAAAGGTTAAAACGTAAATGAGATTAAAAGACAGTAGCTGGGGCTAAGTTGCAGTATGGCTGCTAGAACGGACATATAAGTATATAGGCTTTATGTACAGTATATACGGGCATTGATAACAATGAATGAGTAGGTCTATATCATTACTGTGTTAACAGTAAAATTTAATTATATACATGGCATGAATAGTGATGCATTTAGATTCATTTTGTACGCATAACAATTGAGATAATACCAGTTATTTCTTGGAGTTTGAGCAGAGAATGATAAGAAAAGCTTGTTTAACAACAGCGTAGGCCAGATGAAGGTGACAGGAACTCCTTATGACGAGAGGCAGGCCATGGCCCTCACACCACAACCGCTGCTACCACCGCCACAGCATTCAGACCAACTTTTTACATTGGTGCCACTGGTGCGCCTAACTTTTTCATTTAAGTGCACCAGTACATTAGGCATTTTAGCACAGGGGCCAGGGTAGACAGGTGAAATGGTTACCTCCGCCAATGATGTCTCTGCTGGGTCTTTCAGGGCCAGGGCCAGGTTCAATGGGCACTGCAGCATTTTTCTTCACGTAAAAATAATCAATTGTTCTAGGGGTGTGCAACGCTACCTTATATGACGATCCGATATGTTCTGTATCTAGATACATGGGCTACAATACGATTCGGGGATGATACGTTTGAAAACGGAATGATTTGATGCGATGCGATGCAATACGATGCAATCTGATACAGCTCCTAACATTTGTTTAATGAAGATATTCATTTTCCATTATTAATTCAAATGAGCCAATCATATAAAAATGGGCATTGCTTACCTTCAAATAGATATATTTCATAAAAGACCATAGAACTCCCAGTATTTTTGTTACTTTATGGCATTTAGATATAATAATATCTAATATATTGTAGATTCTGATATATAATATTGTAATGACCCTGGATGCATTGAAGTATTGTTAATTGTCCTTTATAATGTGTTTTACTGCGGGTGATTCACAAGTCTCGCAAAAGGGAATGCGCGCAATCTGGTGTGGGGGTAGACCAGTGTTGCCAGATTGGCCAGTTCTCCGCCTAAATGGGCTACTTTTATATTGGGCTGGAAAAAATACATTGGGTGTGTTGGGCTGTTTATTTTTCTTTTACAAGGGGGTGCTATCTCTGAAAAAAAAAAAAAAAAAAAGCCCCATGCATTGGGGTGAGAACGCGTGTGGTTCCGTGCCGGTTTTCCTGTGTTTTTATTTTAGATCTATTTGTTTTCGTTAGTTTCTACTTCTATGAAATTAACATTTTGAACCCTAAAGGACTGTCCCACTCCACCTTGGATAAGGACAGTCCCCAAACAAAACAAATTATTATTTTGAAAGTAACATGACTTGTAACGTTAGATCAGTGAGTCTTCTGCAGCATCTTAGTTTATACTAAAGTAGAATTAGCAGCAAAGCTTCAGTCAACCAATTTGTAACTTCATGCTAGGATCACACCGCCAGCGACGGGGCTGCAGCCTGAAGCCGAGCAGCTCTCGTCGGCGTACGGTCACACCGCCGGCAACGAGGCTTCTGTGCCCCTGGCGTTTGTAGGTGTGTCGGCTCAAAATCGACTGGCTGTTGTGTGCACGGCAAACAATTCAAACCTCTCTCCCTTTCCATATTTAATATATATTTCAAGATGGACTGCGCTGTGTCTACTTATTTTACCATTTTCATAAAAAAATAAGTAAACTCTTTAAAAGAAATTACGTAAATTATCTTGTTACGGTCCCTTAAATAAAGAATTGTCCTTGTTAAAGAAACATAAAATGAGGTGTTCCTCATTTTATCGAGAGTTTAAGTGACGTTTTTCATTTAAAATAATAGGAACAATGCGTAATTTTTTCAAGGACCAGCACCATTGAGAGAGTGTATCTTCCCTCCTACTGGCCGTCGCCCACCGCTCTGCGCTGCTCATTTACATAAAGTTGAAACATGCTCAACTTTTTTTGTCACCGTGAAGCTGTCAGCTCGCCGCTCTGCCCACTGCAGCTGGATGAAGCCGAGCTCCATTTGAAATTCATTGCAGCCTGTCGCTTTGCAGCGCCCCATCGTCGGTGGTGTGACCGTATCATTAGAATCGGGCCATCGACCAGTTCATGGTACATTTCGATCAATGCAGGGGTAATCGTATTGGTGAATCGTTACACTCTCTTAATTTTAAATTAGGTTATGCTATAAGGTTGTGACATCACTCACAATTTCTCTCGTTCGCGTGCAAGGAATGTGGAAGGAGTACAGGTCACGGTCTCACACACACACACACACACACACACACACACACACACACACACACACACACACACACACACACACACACACACACACACACACACACACACACACACACACACACACACACACACACACACACAAGATGAAAATAAAATCCCGCTATAGGCTGACAAAATAATCTACAGAAAATAGGCTATGTTTATAATATTTGTTCAAAGGCAAATGTCTGCACACCCAGTTGACATTTATTAAAAATATTTAAATATTTATTTAATTTTTTAGTCAGACCTGCTAAATTTCAGGCCCACCGGTGCGACCAATTAAAATGTTTAGTCGCACTTTTGGTCGCATGTTTGGCCGCGATCAAAAATGGTCGCACCTAGGAACCCTGCATGTTTTTATTGCAACAGGCAACGCTTCAGCCTTCTTCTCTCTCTTTTATTTTATTTTTAAAAGACAGATGTACTACTGTGCTGATGTACTTCCATTTTGGTCAATTGTGTCATCTGCACCAGCATCACACCCGCCATGTGGCGTTTGATTTTGAAGCACTCAGGATCCCTTATCTTATTACCCATTATCCGCCGGTTGTATTTGTATATGGAATAATGCAGTGCTTGGGGTGTGAATAGTGTACTGTAGAATGCTTGTATATGCTTGTGTCGCGTGTTGTGTAGGTGTTAACAACGCAATAGTATTCATATTTGGTACAAGCTAAATCTCCCATTGAGAGCAATGTGACATGTGATCTGAACTAGCATTAACACTGAACACCATGGCCGCAGATTCGTGGACTTTTGGCATATTGGTTTTGCATTTTCAGTTCCAGTTTCAGACATACAGAAAATAAACAAATTAAGACTCAGAGCAGCATTATTTCACATACAGCAAAGCTGGCACAGGGGCAACAATATATGCGCCCGGCCCATAAATATGGCCGACAAGCCAGTTTAAGGGGCTGAAAGTCACAATTTTGACCAGCTAGTTTTATATGATGTTGTTACCGGTCAGGATACAAATTAAAATGCTCACCATTCAGCTACCATTGGGTAAATTAATAGGTAGCCAAGATTAGCTTAGCTAATGTTCCACATTCTAGTGGGGATGTCTTTCTGTAGACCAACTTCCTTCGTCAAAATTCACAATATATCTTCCCATTGAGTAAGAAGACTTGATCAAGACGTGATCATAGAAACATAAATGCTAACATTATAAGTCAAACATTAGCGTTATGCTCAAACAAATTACAGCACTCAGCATCAAATCAGTCCACTTCTGAGAGAGTAACAGTTCACATTTAACTCCATATTGGATTATTTATCACTTACTTGAATTCATCGCACAACCAGTGATGGTATTGTACACTATTTATGCTCCTTAATTCATATTATTTGGAACTGGAGCTGGCGGTCCATGCATGAGATGTTAAAAATAAAGAGCGATGATACTTGCTGCCTGAGGATATCCATGCACATACGCGCTGTCAAAAAGAGCTAGTTTTTCTTTGTCAAACCCCATTTATCAAATCAAATGATGCCTCTGCTTAATACAAAGAGCTCCATCCATCCGAATTAGTCTACGGAAATCATTAAACAAATTAAGACTTGAAGAGTGTAACACCCCCCCACCCCCCGCAGCCTCTTGCAAAAGTGTCTTTGTTTCTCTCTGAGTTTGCATACTAATGCCTCCACACCTTTGCTGGACATACACTCAAACACACGCTGTCACGCACACATTCCAAGCTGCCATTGATTCGAATCAATGAGTGAGTGTGTGTAAATGTCTGAAAAACATCAACAGCATGTCTGGCTGTTCTCGCCGCCCCAGTAGTTTGTCGCGGGAAACAGGAAAAGGCTTCCACTCCCTCTCTGTCTCTCTAGGCCCTTTCCCACCTGGAATGAAAGCCATAGATCCACTGGCAATGTTCCATATTCACGTAAACTGAAAAATGTAAACTGAAGAAACTGAAACATGTCCAGTCTCTACGGAGACAGGTCTTTTTATTCTCAAATTTCATTATTTTTCTTCTTAAAAATGCCACTCAGACCCTAGATATGTCTGTTAGAGTTAGGGGTGTGGTGCAGGGACATCGGTCACAAGCGCTTCGCTTGCCCGCCGGCTGCACAGAGGCACAGAGCCGGAGAGGGAACAAGCGGACAGGGAGAGGTAGAAAGGGCGGAGAATAATCCTTCTCTGGAGGCAGAGAGTGAAGAACAGGTTGAAAATTATCACACTGATTTAATAACATTGGGTGAGGGTTATTGCGTCTGGGGACTCTCTGGGGCTCTGTCCTCGCTCCGTCAGCAGTAATTACTGTTTTTTGACAAGAAAATCTGTTGAAGTTTGACATATTTAATCTCTCATGTCATAATGTCCGGTGAAAATAATTCCCTCTAAGCACAATTTGAATTAGTGCAGGGCAATTAAAAGATAATTTTTTTCGTCAATGTCGAAATAAAATAGACTCAATCATTTTGATAAAGTCTTCCGCAGATTTGTTAATTTATAGACGCATTAGGGCAAGAGGCAACGGAAAGCCAATCAATTTCGACAATCTAAAGCTGACCTTTCACCTCTAACCAGTTAGGTTTGTCAATATAGAAAGAATCCCCACCCCCCTCCTCGTGGGTAGGTTGGGTTTGTAAACACATCGGCAGCAGCGCCCAAAGCTGAACTTAGCTTAACTGAACTGAATTAAAAGAGCAACTTGAAGAAGCAAAAAGATGATGTATCGTTGACAAGAGGCCACAATAATCGATAGTTTGGCATGTTTTGGGATATTTAACTTCCGACCCAAAGATGGATGTGGTGTTGGGATGGTGTGGTTTAAGCAGGCAGGATTGGTGCACCCGTTGCTCGGTCTAACGAGCAACTGGTTAAAACCCCCATCCTCACGCACACTCAGGAGAGGAGCCCTTGTCATGACATGTGTCCATCTACTTCAGGGTTGTTCTATCAAGCCCCCTCTCCACAATAAACTTGTGTGCTTTCTCAACCCCCAAAAGGCCCATATTGAACAGAAATTATTTGATTTCAAGTCAGCAGCAGCACGCCATAATCAAAATTTTATGAGCCTGACAGGCCTACAGGTAATTTTTTGTTTGTTTACAAATAGTTTTTATTCTGTTTCATTTTATCTGAGAATATGTAGGCCCAAGGCTGAAGGAAATTCTTTGTGTTTACGTGTTGCATCAATTAACCTAGGCTAGTGTAATATTTGTTAGCGAGTCGATTGACAGGACTTGTTTTTTTTGGAATATAATGTATAAGCGAAATGAGTCTACTTTTCAATAAAAAAACTATTATAAATCTACATGCCTTGATGTCATTCTTTATATAGTCTGCCTATCAATTGTTTTTGAGATTAATAAACACAGATAATATTTGACCGGAATTTCTCCCATTTGTCCGGGACATTGAAATATTCCAGAAGGCATGGAGCGGCACCAATTTTTTCTAATTGAAACCCTGACGGCGGAGGTGGAATCCACACCACTGGTCTCTGAGAGCCAGGAAAAAAATACAAATAATGATTTAGATTGTACGTCCGTTACCGACAAATTGTCCAAATGATTGCATATACACTGGACATTACGTAAGATCCCTTACCCATTTCATACTGTATCCGTAACAGTCATCTAATGTGCCATGGGAGCACCATACGGAACTTCTCCATAAAGCAGGTCAATGTGTGAATGACTACCTACTGCCTTTGCCCAAATTTTTTTTATTGAGTAATGTTACGGATTTATTTGTTGTATGTTTCTGTCTCTCTTTTCCCCCCGTTCCATCTGGATGTGGGGGATGTTAATGGCTCTTGTTAGGGAGGGATGGCGGGGGAAGGAGGACTCAAGACTTGGCTTGTTGTTAAGGATGTTAACGCTTGTAAAGTTTAAACTAACGGTGAATCATTATGTACAAATAATTGCGATTATTACATTTATTGATGTTTCTTTGTTAATTTTATGCTACTATTGTAGTATAAGCCTGCTATAGTGTTATATTCAAATTTGCATTTTAGCTGCTGCAACATTTCTCACCCTGGCTTCAAATTTCCCTTGAATTAGGATGAAACCTATAATTGGGGAATCTGACAATTTTTCAAATAATTGTGATCGGCCGATTATGTAATAAATGTGATAGCGCTATGTGTTACATTTTTGACTAAGTCTAGTTTGATAAGTAACATAGCAGATAATATGTATTATTCCGAGGTAACGAAAATAGATTTACAGACGACAGCGGCACAAAGATTGCCAAATTCACAAGCCGACTTCAGAATTTATTTCAAGTTTAAAGCCGTAAATTGGACTTAAAAATGTTTGTGTTCCAATTCTAGCAGCCAGCGGCTACGGCCTAAAGTCATTCATGTCTGAAGAGGCATCAAAAAAATAAAAAAATAAAATAAAATTGCAACAAATGGTGGGAGCCCATTAGGTCTCTTGCACTCACATTCCTGTTTGAAGGTGAAGTACTCCGTCAGGTGTCGGCACTCATGGTTCCCACGCAGGAGGAAGAGGGTGGTGGGGTGGTTGATCTTGAGCGACCAGAGGTAGAGCACGCACTGGGAGGGGTGGGGGGGGGGGAGAAAAATGGGTGGATCAGAGGTGACTGTTAAGTATGGTGCCACACATACGGAGGATTTTGGCACATTTGGAGAGACGCATCAACACACAGTGGTGAACAGGAGCAGGAATTCCCGTTGAGAGCCATTGAAATTCCAAGAGGTTGTGTTATGGTCTCAGGTATTAGAAATTGGAAAAGTCACTCCAAAGAAAGAGATATCCAACCAAATAACTAAAATATTGCAAAGACACTGAACATCTATGCACTAGAATATAATACAACAGAACATAGAACAGAATAGAACATAATAGTGATCTAGTAGAAGTAAACACTAGTGATACTAGTGCATGCCACTTATATTCGAAATGTCTTACTAAGTACCTCATCCAGACTAACTGTTACTTGATCATGTTGGGCTCACTAGTTAACATAGCGCAACTAGTTAAAGGGGACCAATTATGCTTTTCCTTATTTTCTGTCATACATATAATGTTACAATGTTGGTTGTTCATATTAGACGTGGCCAAAATGTCAACAAGGTAAACTAATGACAAAGTTATCGTAAACAAAAATCCCCCCCCCCCCCATGCTCTGCACGAGCTGACGTCAGCATGTCACAGATTTCTTTATATGGTTTGATTGATAGTGTTATCTCATCTTGTCTTAACTTATCTTAACTTATCTACTACGATGCTTAAAATAAGTTACGAAAACCGACATTCATGTAAATACTTTTAAATCGAAACAGATGATCTTTACTTTGAAGCTTGTATCGATTGCTGTATGTTTGATCGCTAATGGAAACCTTTAGAGTACAGAAAATGACGCTGTTCCATCTTGAGGAAACTGGGCGATCCAGATGGTGATGCATTCATATGCATCACAGAAGTAAACACTAGCAACAAAAGAAAAGGAATGTTTGTATTTCATATTGTTAATATTTATTTATTTGATTATCTTAATTATATATTTATTCATGGGGGGGGTGAAAATGTAAATAAATAAATACATTTGAAAAAATAAATAGATAAATAGCATCCACCCAGCTACCTAGTCCCACTCCAAACTAATATATCCGGCAAGACGCTTTGAAGTCCCTACCCCTACCCCCACAACCAACTGAAAATGAAACCCCTGAGGATCAGCGCTGTCCATCTCTTTATCCCCCCCCCCCCCCCCCCCCCGAAAAGGATAGTATGAAAGCCGGCATTTACAATCCAAACGAGCCCGCCTCCTCTTCAGGCTCCAGACGAGGCGGCGCTCATTAGTCACCGCTTTCCACTCTCGGCCCACACGCTTCCCCATTAAAATGCTGCCAGCCGCCCGCCCGCCTGCCATTAAGTCCTGAGGAGGAGGAGGAGAAGGGGGGTGTACACCAAGGTAACTGTGTGTGTGTGTGTGTGTGTGTGTGTGTCTGTGTTTGTGGGGGGGGGGTCTGGCAGGTGTTCGTTAATGTGAAATAAAATGTGTGAGTGTAGTGGTGGAGGGGGGGGGGTCTACTTAGTCTTTTCCCCGCTGTATTGGAGGTAGGGAAGGAAGGAAGGAAGGAAGGAAGGAAGGAAGGAAGTAAGGAAGGAAGGGGGCTGGGGAGGGGCAAACAGCCGCTAAATACAGGTAAGTGTGTGTCACATAACGGGGGTTGGGGGGGGCATTAGTTTCGATATTCCAATGAAATGAAATCCTGTGGATTTGACATGCGTTCTCAATTCCATCAAAGCTGTTCCCAGTCATTCCAATTCAATATCGCAATATCTTTTGAACACTAGAGCATTTTTTTGGACGTCATTGACCGCAAAACGCTTGATTTGGCAGTCGCTTTTCCCAAAACTTGGGAAAAATTGCAGGGATTGGCAACATTTATTTAAAGTATTTTTTTTAACTACTACTACTATGAAGAGTCAAATTGAATAATTTCCTATGATAATAAGCATTCTTCCATGTTGAGAAATCAAAGTGACAAAAGTTTTAATACTGTGCTTTTTCTTGGGTTCCAGTAATAGGTCTAGAAAATCTAACTTTCAATCAAACAAACACTAAATACCAAAAAAAACTGTCATGGTGGGAGGTAGTTTGTATTGAAATTACACAGACAACAACATCATCGCAAAATGTTGTAAGTAGCGTCGGACAATAGTAAGCACAAATGTAATTATAAAAGCAGGAGTTCATCCAGGTAAAATTAGGTAAAAAGATCACCTTCACCTCCGGCTTTGGCCTTACACAACTATTACATGTTTATTATCATATGTACAGTATTACATATGGCCCCAATTGACATCACAACCCGGTTTGTCATTGTTGTCCCAGCGATTTCCTACAAATTTCAAGCATTTGTTATGACCTTGAAAAAGCGCCATTAAAAACTCACCCTCGTTAAAACTTTTTGAGACAATCCGAAGCCAATTCGCCCACACGCACACCCACCCACCCACCCACACCCACGAGGAGGGTCAGTCAACACTAGCACTCTTGGATCAAAGCGAGGCGGCTCAGTAGACAAAATGAAATGAAATTAAATGGATGGATGGCTCACATGTGCTCCATTAAGACAACTGCAGATTGCCGGCCCCGCGAAGGTAAACACGCTACTTCGAGGCTGGAGTCAATCTTTGCGCTGCCATGGAAACCGCCCCGGGCATCTGTATTCCTGTATCAGCTCATTGTGTGTTGTTCGAGCGCAGCCTCCCACAAAAGGTTCCTATGGCTTTAAGTGACTTAACTGTTTGTGTTGGCACAAAACATTTTTTAATTTTTTAATTATTACGAATTTCATCAAAGAGTGCATGCGCGTGCGCGTGTGCGTGTGTGTGTGTGTGTGTGTGTGTGTGTCTGTGTGTGTGTGTGTGGGGGGGGGGACGACGACACATAATATGTCTCATTTTATTTGAAGTGGGACTGGCCGCTGTCATTCGCTATGCTCTTTCACGGGTTTCGTTTCATCTGTGACATTTCGCCTACCTCACCCCTGCCCACACCTGCCCGGGGGGGTCCATCAAAAGCCCCCCACAACTACAGACCCACCCGGGGTCTAGGAGACTGCCCAGTCTGCTGCCCAGCTTCTACAATACAAGCACAACAGCCATCCTCCCGCTTCTGTTCTGTCTACTTTGGAAAGTGTGGCTGCGTTATTACAAAACTAAAACCCTCTTTGGCCCATCATTAACATTAAAGTCCCTAAATTAGAAAAATAATGAAAAATAAACATTGAAACCCACAGCTGGGAAAAACACAATAAGGAGACATCACCATTACACAACTGTTTTGTCCTTTTACCCCCTTTTGCCTCATTGCTCTGCCTCAGGGTTTTCCTGAGCACTGTCACATATTTCTTTAATCTGAAACCTTTTTTTTTTTTTTTCTCCTCCATCTAATTTACCTCTTTCAAGCATCTTCTGTAGCGTGATTCTGTAGCAGTTTTAATAAATTTGTTGGTGTCCAGGAAAAAGTCCTTTACCTTTTCAGATTGTCCAAACGTCTCATCTACAAAATAAAGAATCTCCTCTAAAGTGTAGAAGCGATCGCTTGGACTATCTGTGTCAGCAACAGACGTACAATCTGAATCGGTTTCGTATTCCATGTTGTTAACATTTTCCTGGCTCTCAGAGAACAGCGCCTCGGTTTCCACCTCCCCATTTCCCTTCCACCCCAGACGGACTCGGTTCTCTCCGCTGACGGAGCCGGGACAGAGCCCCCCAACGCACACAGAGAAGGGAGCGCTGAACACCGAGACAGCAAAACCCGAAGCCAACAAACAATAAAACTAAACAATAAACTTAAACAAAGGTTACACTACAGGGCTCAACATTAACTTTTTGAGGCACTTGTCCTTCAAGTAAATTTACATTTCACTTGATTAGGCTCAA
Source organism: Zeus faber (assembly GCF_960531495.2). Lineage (NCBI taxonomy): Eukaryota > Metazoa > Chordata > Actinopteri > Zeiformes > Zeidae > Zeus > Zeus faber. The sequence continues at coordinate 28,565,438 of NC_137203.1, read as the reverse complement.
AGGTCATTTGTACGGGGAAAAGTGACAATAGTTTGCAAAGGCGGAATGCAGATCTGACATAAACATCCAAACAGTGTCAACATATAAATTATTCAATTTAGGAATTTTATTAAAGTGGCTATATGTAACTTTTCACCTCATCAAATCATTTTCATATAAATTTAGAATGTATATAACAATTGGCAATGCAGAGTGATACCAATGAATGTTCAGATAAGCCCCAAGGATGACCTGCTTTCGCTATTTTATTTATATATTTATATATTATATTTTATTTTTGACTGTCAAACTGAGTCAAAATGCCATTTGGATGTTGTAGTTTTTATTTGAGACATTTATTAGTTCTTAAGAGCTGCCTTATCTTTAGAGCTAACTTATATCACACTTTACACAACTATAAATAGCTGAGTAATGAGTGGCACATAACTGCCAAGTGCTGGGTGATATAGCAAAAAATGTTATCACAATAAAATATTTCATTCCATTCAATAATGATATTTATTCATATTTATGTGAAATAATATAAATAGATACTAAATAAGGAAAAAAAAAAAAATCACAATTTATTTTAAATGTTTTTTTAAATTATCATAAACAGGACAGTTAAATGTAGGGCTTCCCCTTGAAAGTCAAAAGTTTATTTTTGTTTTGTCAGTCAGTGTGCCTTACAATAACAGGACAAAACAGATACAAGCTTACAAAATGCACAGCGATAACATTTCAATGAAGAATTATAAATGAGGGAAATCATAAATATATTTCTATATGTGTGAATATATATATATATATATATATATATATATATATATATATATATATATATATATATATATATAAGCCCTGCCCCGTGCAGGGCAAAGTTCCAACAAAACTTAGCAGCATTTAGCATACTCATACAAAATTTATATCAATGAAAAATAGGGTTAAAAACTGAGGATAAAATACTAAACATTATTTCTATAAAATGAACATTGCACAGGACTTGTAAGTAAGAAGTGAACAAGAACACTCTCAGCTTACAGAGAGAGAAAGAGCGAGAGAGAGAGGGGGAGAGCGAGAGAGAGAATCACACTTTTTGAATTATTGTCCTCATTAAATTCAAGTTCTACTCTATATCACACCCACTCTGATTAATCAGATTAGAAAGCCGTGGCCTCAATTTGCCAGCGCTGCCTCAGGACACGCACAGCCAGCGTCGGTGTCAGAGCGTGGTGAACGGTGGGGACGAAACAAAGATGGCTGACGATTTTGTGGTCTGGACCACAACAGAGAGCCAGTGATGAAGTGAGCGAATATCGATAGAACGGCCAGGATGTCCCCGAGAACCACGGATTACAAGATGTAGAAATGTCTGATTATTGCTAAATGTCAAAATACGTCAGCTTCACACAGGTATGGACTTAAGTCATTCTACAGAAAAGGCGAGAAGAAATAGAAGTTTCGAAGAGGATGAGATGATTTCTAAACTATAGACGGGACAGTTGCCCCTCCTTAAACCTTAAACCGTCCCTTAACTCTTCGATCCCAAAGTGACGAAATGGGCGAGCGGCCCGTTGTCTCACCTCAATACTGAAGTATCCTCGGTCCACGTAGTCTCCGAGGAATAGATACCGCGTGTTGCTGGGCGACCCTCCCACTTCAAACAGCTTCATGAGGTCAAAGAACTGCCCGTGGACGTCGCCGCATACTGTGGAGGAGGATAATTAAGTCCATTGATGCATTTTGGTGTGAACAACCATGTTTAGACAAAAAAGGGTAGACCATAGCCATGACCATGGTAGCCATAACCTGTCAGGATGTACAAGTTGTCTGTAATAAAACTTCAAAACCTGCCTAAAGAAACAGATACACGTTATAGTACTTGTTGGGGTTGGTGTTTACTTGTTTACGTGTTTACGGTTAAGGTTAACCCTAACACAAACCCTTTTATACTTTACCTTCCGCACCAGTTTACGCTTGGGGACAGGAGATTCACATATTGATAAATTCTGCTACGGTCACAGTTGAGGTTTCAGTGCAAGCATGGAGCACATCGTTCCTTCTTACACTCAATATACTGTGTCCTCCATCTTACAAATTCCAAGTCCTTAAGAAAAGAATTGGCAGTTTGCAATTATGGGCCCCCTTTAAGGGGAGCTATTGTGAAAAACTCACTTTTTCGGTGCTTGTGCACATATATTTGGGTCTCTGATGGGCCTACTAACACACAAACTGTGAAATAAAACAACTCAGTCAGTTTTGTGGTCAGCCTATTTCAGGAAATGTGATTCGACAAGCCGTTTAGATTTGCCTCTTCCTCCTACGTCAAGGGGAGGCTTATTAGCATTAGAACCGCCCCCCATCTGAGAACTGTATCTCCACCCACTGCTTGAGAACTGCCTTCCCAGAGGTGCACCATTTTTTTCCGCAGACGCCGGACCCGCTCGCTAGCATTATATCGATGCTAAGAGCTAAGCATTGGAAGTGCTCTGTTGTTGGCTGCACAGACCAGCACAAATCTCTACATTAGCCCCCAGGCTAAGCGGCAAAAAGTATACTCTACAGTATGTGGGTGATAACCACTTTGTCTACGGGACCATGCCCCCGGAACCGGCAGGCCAACTGACCCCCCCACCCCATCCCGCAGAGGATCCGGCCACCACCCCGGGTTTGGAGGCCCTACCCCCCAGGGCTGGGCCGCTGCGACCCATCAAAGTCCAGAGGTCCCAGGCCATGTGTAATATCCAGAAATGTTCTGCTGCATTCGCAATGTTTGAACTGCTGCAAGAGCCTCTCCTTGTTCTGGATCACATTTTGGATCAAGCATGTGCAGTTGAACTCCTGCATATCCCATATCGGTTGTTTTCATGGGTAGTAGGTAAATGCTCACTGTAACCATGCTATAAACCAGCCACGGCCGGAGCCACAAACAGCTCCGCAGTAAGGGGCGTGGGGAGCAGGAGCTCATTTGCATTTAGAGCTGCAGACGCAGAAATAGCCTGGCGAGAACAGGAGGGGTATAGAGGCATTCTAAAATGGCTAAAATCCATAACCTGAGTGGCATTTTTAGAAAAAGACTGCAAAGATATGTGTTGGGGACCTCAGAGAACTAAATTAACTTGTTGAAAAGTAGTATAATATGGGACCTTTAATTACTGTAAAATCCCACCAAATCACGTTGTCTTCCGGGCGCTTGGAAAAGCAAGATGCCTAACAATACCTTTTAACAATTTGCCAAGCACTGGTCAGTGGATTGCTATGTCAATTACTCCTTCGCAAATGATGAATTACTGTGACTACTGTCTGTGGGCAAAATAGCTGCCAACCATGTCTTGTAAACGCATCGATTTGTCTTCACAAGGTAAATATCACCTACAATCCATTTCTCTCCCATTTCATATACTGTTTTATTGGTTCAGTCTCTATAACAACATTTTGAGCGAATATAGTTTCTCAATATAATGTTCGTTCCCGAACGAATTTGGTGTTTTTTCTTGGACAATTATAGTTACTATTACACTACTTTACTTAATACAAATACTATTAGCTATTACTAATTGCTATAAGATTTACAAATAAAGAGACTGGATTGCATTTGCTGAGCTGGAGTTTGGCAGTTACAGGGGCCTACGGGGGCAACGGACCGCTACACCGTAAAACCGAACACTTCTGGTTAACAAAGGCCCTTCTGGTCAAAGAACTGTTCTCCTCTTGGATAATAACGCCCTGCGGGAGGCTTACCTGTTATGGGCGCCTCCACCTCCAGCATGCATTTCTCCTGGCGGAGGATGTTGGCGCCATCATTAATGATCTTGAGGGCCACCTCCTCCTCCACGCGGCCCTCCTTCACCAGGTGGTTCCGGAGCAGCTCGGCGTTGGGCTTGCCATCCTGAAACAGCTCCTTGACAGTCAGCTTCTGCTGCGGGGGGTACGGAACAGCTGGGGAGAGGAAAGGAGAGGGTCAGCACAGTCCATCAAGACAACTCAATTATGTCTTTTGAATTTCACAAAAAAAAAACAAAAAAAAAAAAACATCTGCCTACTAGACAGAACGCGTCTGTTGCAAAATGTCCAATTCATATAGTTAAATAGGTAAAACAAACAAACTCAAATTCTGTGACAGGAGAAATCCATTTTGGTTTTGGCTGAGTGCCAAGAGATTTCATTTCCAGTTCCATTCAATAGAGATTCTGGACAATGTGGGTCCATTATTGTAGCCAATAAGTAGTAACTGCTAAAGCCTATATCACGAATGCTAAGGAAAATAATATTATCATTTGAGATCAGATGACTTTCATAGAAACCTCACGTTATTAGCAAATGGACTGCTGCATGCCACTTTCATGAATAAAGAATGGAGAAAGGCATGGAACACAACTGAATTTCAAAGGAATGGCATTGCTGAGAAAAGCCAACTGTAACCTTCAAGATCTATAACGGAAAAATGTCAGCAAGGGGTAAAGGATGTGGCAAGAGTTGCACTAAGCCGGCCGTACAGTACAAATATTGATGTCATAACGCCGCACAAGATATTAGGGTTGCGGGAATGGAATTCGAGATTCAAATGGAATTTGAATATTTGAAAAAATAACACTATCTGAATGCTGAAATTGCCATTCGATTGGATATTGTTTTTTATTAATAAATATTGATTGAATGATGATAATTGATTATAAAATGGTTTGAGATAACGTTAGGGAATCAATTCACATGTGATGAGCAAGAAAGTTCGATATAAGTTAATCCAGTTTGTTGCACAGTGAACGCACATTAGAGAGAAATATTCCCAGTAACGGTGTGCAAAGTCTGTGTCGGTGGAGATGCACGAGCGCACCGTCCTCTCCGCTGGCGTTTCACTCTGCCTACAAGGGAGAGTGCGCCTTTGACCAGAATGTCCAGTAATTCCACAGATGTGGCGATGAAAGTGGGAAATAAACCCGACCAATCTAGAGGACATTCCTCACCAACGGAATGTCCTCTAGTGCCTCGGCCTCTAGTGTCTTGGCCGTGAGAGCGCGGGCGGGATTTTTTTTCCAGGAGTGATCTGCGATCTGCTCCACAAAATACATCTAGACTAATTGTTTGCTTTGTTTGGATGAAAGATTGCTCTGACTGGAGCTGCAGAGCTGCGGAACCGTGTGCATGCCGCCTCCTTCAAAATTTGAGCATTACAATTTTTTATATATTCAAATATCAAAAATAACAAACTATACAAATTTTGAATGGGATTATAGAGGAACATCTGCAGCCCTACAAGATAGAGTTAACGCGAGTGGTTGCTATTTGCAATGCCGCGAAGGGAGGACTAAACCGCGGAAGATATTGCCGTCTCAGATGCCCGATGAGTCCACCAGACTCGGGGGACAACTTTTGCAAAGTTGAAATGCAAACAAACCATTTCCAGGCATCAGAAGACCAGAAGGCCGCAGAACTCTGATATAAATTCAGTGAGTGGTGGGAAGATCGGCTCGATGGGGCGGTGACAGAGAGAACGAACAAGCGCAGAGAGGTAGACTGCAGCGTTGTGGGCAGGTGTGAGAAGCAAAGACTACGTCTGCATTCCTAAAACGGCAGCTTCATCAACTCATCACTACACAGAAGGAGATGGCAAAGTAGAGGAGCAAAAAGAATCATAATGATGATGAGAGTCTAAGGGCCGAGCCTTCTCACCCCACCAGGCCCCATCGAGTAAAGTGAATGAGCGCTAGCTTCCTACAACTCGCAGTGACACCGACTGCGCACAGAGCACTGATAGCCGCAGGAAGACTATATGCAAAGCACGGAAAAGATTGTATGTTGTAAGTTAAGAAAAAAACAACACTTTATTAATCCCCAGGGGGAGAATTCAGGTGTTACAGCAGTCGAAGTTGACAGAAATGTAGGGCTGAATGAAATGAATGAATAACCAACAAACTAATGAATAAAATCGATTCTATTGTTCTGATTTCCGAAATCGATTAGAAAAGTGCAATATCAATGCTTTGTTTGGAAGTTTTACAACCATTTTCTACTAAATATTTACTCATTTCTATTAAATAACTCCATAGTCACAAATTAATTAGAATATTTAATTTCGGCATTAGACTGAATTTGTTTGGTGAAATATTTCTGGCATGCACACGTCATGCTGAAAGGTTGGTAGCAATTCTCATTATCTCTTAAAAATCAATATATTGATTTATAGAATCGAACAGTAAGCCATCTGATCAATATCGGGCGAATAATCGTAATCGAATAATGCAAGTTAAAAAAGATGATAAATGATCAATTCTGTTAATGTACACATAAACAGAAGTTAACAGGGAGTAGCAGCTGTGGGAGTCTCTGCACAGGTAATGGTTTAGGGAGGGAGACGAGTCTTTTTTGCCGTGCTGCGCCATCATAGCGAGAGTTTTTATTACAGCATTCAACAGAACAGCTCTCTGGCCATAATTATAAATAATAATTAATAATAACAATGATGATGATGATGATGATTTTGGCCGCAATAGCAATGGCGTTCTGGTCTGGCTCCTGGTCGGCTGACGAGCCCGTCCGCCGCTCCCCTCTGTAAGACAGACAAACGTTGAGAAATCTCCCTGCCTTGAATCAGCCCAATCAGCGCCCGTTTGGCGGCTGCAGGGAAGGGAACCGTGCTGTCGTCCGCAGCTGGTGCTTGACCACGTACCTCTTGGTCCGCTACAGCAGCTTTGTTAACTAATGAGCCCAATATGGGCAGGTGGAGGGTTTGCTAAAGTAAAGTACAAAGAGCACTATTAACGTCAGAAGCCAAGTTTAGGAGCCATGCAGACAGGTTCTGCAATGCTGTCTGACAAGGTTCAACCAAAACAAATCAGAGCCAGTCTCAACGCTTCGAATCATGCCGATTGCACGGTGCGGCGGTGGAGAAAGCGCCAGTCGCATACCGAGTGACGAGCACGTGTGGTGGCGTGTTTCTGACGATGGATTTCTCTTGACGCCACCGAGTCCAGATTTTAAACGCGTAAGAGCGGAGATTAGATCGGATGGTGCTCGTCTGATGAGCGACGCTCGTCACACCCAACGAGAGCGGAGAGGAGTGGAGAGGAGAAGAGAGCGCCGCTGCCCGAGAACCTGTCAAACCCACACAGGCCGAATCCAAACGCCATGGCGTATAAAAAAGCTTTAATGAGCTTTGGTGTGGGTGTGTTGCTAAACGGCGGCCTCGAAGTTACAGAGGTGCAAAAAGTACCTCTGTACCTGTGTTCAGTAAAGTGAAGTAGTGAAGTGCCTGTGTGTACCTCTCTACTAATTATTATTATTATTATTATTATTTTTTTTTAAGCCATCTGAGGTTGGGGAGCTTTGAAGACATTTGAATTTTAGGAAGAAGAAAAAAAAAAAAAAAAAAAAGGCTGTGGTGTCCACAGCTTTGGGAACATGTAGTAACTAATGGCTGCGTTGCCAAACACTCACAGGACACAATGGTTCATGTGGAGGCCATTTATGATACCATGGCCTAATAAATAATATGCTGGCACGAGGCCATGACAGTTTTAGGCGGTGGACTTAGGCCCCCTTTGAAAATCAAATATTGATGTCATCCCACCTCACCTTTGGAGTATCCATTTTGAACAAATGTGTTACTCTCCAAACTTAGCATTACCCAGAATGCATCTGAATCTAAACCTGGCTTATATTGATGCCATGATTTTGTTGCGATTTAAAAAACAGGTTTTCTTTGATGCATTTCCGCCCTTTTCAAATAAAAGGTCTAACCACACAGGATACGGGTTGAAAGTAGAGTGTAAACAGAGCCTTGAAACAATGACGTGAATGCGTCCATCTGACAATGATGTGTGTCAGGGCCACAAACCACAGCTTGGCCCGCGGTGAGGGAGTTGGAGCGCGGTTCCAAGTTGGCCACTCTCTGACGAGGACAAGCTGTTATGCTTGGACCGGTGTGGTATAAATAAACAGTAAGTGCTCCCAGGCCTTTGAGGCACAGCCACCAAGCCAACTGTAAGCTGAGGTACGAGCCTTAAGAACAGATTAGGTAAAGCCTCTATTAGCTGGGGCTCCCAGCTCCTGCAGCTATTTATTTAAAAGCTTTGTCACCGTGGCTAGAACCTTTATGGACTTCATTGGGACAAATCTTGACAGAAGACGATGGGAGGACAATGATGACGATGATGGTGGTGGTGATGATTATGATGGTGGTGGCCATGAGAGTTCTGGGACGGGGAACTTTTCATCTAATGGCCACAGTGATTCAAACATTCAAAACCCTGCTTGTGCTTTACTGGAATGATAGGCATTGGGTGATTTTAAGGACGGAGAGTTGCTAGAACAGCAGTGTTTCCCATACATTGATTTATTTGTAGTGGCCTGCCACAATATCAGCAATGACTGCCACATATTTATTTTCTATTTTCTTTAGTACCTAAAATGGGTTATGGCTGTAACCCGACTCAGAAGTTCGTCAGTCAAATCTGTTTCGGCCATTCGGGGGGAGGGAGGCACGAGCACGGGCATTGAGATTAATGATTTTCTATTTATTTTGGCTATATAATCAGTTTCTAACTTGCGAGATTAAGACATTCGTCTAAGAAGTATTTTCGCTATTATCAGAAGAGACATCTCTCCTCCCTCTCGCTCGTGCTCGGGAGATATGGAGGTATGCGTGAGGGGGGCGGGGCCACCTCCGTCTGCCTGCCTCTCACACGCACGAGGAGACAAATGTGCAGATTGCGCCACGATCGCCCCCTCTCCATGTGTAATGCGCAGAAAATAAAGCAGTGTTTATTCTGCACTTAATTATTTTTTGTTTTTTCTCTGGTACTAAGAGTACCATTTAAGTACCGGATCAGTAAGCAGTATCATTACCGTTAAAATCTTAACGATACCCATCCCTACTCATGCCCCGTTCCTCCAAATAAAACAACTAAAAACACACTGTTTTTAGAGGAACAGGGCACGGCTCTCCGTGTTGCTCTCTGCGATCGGGGTGCACGGAGAGCCATGTTCGATTCACACATAATACAAAAATATATTCATGATTCCCCTTATCTATAAAAAATGGCCGGTCGGAAGGAAGATTGCGGAAAGAGTTCCGCAGCTACAAAAATAACCACATGCCGTTGAATTCATGCAAGGAGATAGCGCTGTCTCTGTTCAAAGATTTTGACTATTTTAACACCTTGGGACTTCTTTGTAATGTTTACAGTGACAATTTGCACAAACTCACGGCTATATATGAAAAAAAAAAAAAAAAAACCTGCACTGACTACAATAAACATACATATATAATAAACATATATAATAGCATATATAATAAACATACTACAATAAACATTTAACACGTTCTATTTTAATTTTACTGCTCTTTTTTAGTTATTCAGATCCTTTCCTCAGGACTTCTTTGTAACATTTACAGCAGTTCTTTCAGTTTCCCCTGGTGGTTTTTGCACAGCGCCCCCTGTCTTTCAGCAGAATGTCGCAGTCTACATGGTCTCAACGGTCTACATGGCACCGCGCAGCTATATACAGTATGCTCAGGATCTCTGGTAGTGCACACGCTATGAGCCGCACGGCTCGCCTGCGACGGCTAAAACCACCTTGACGCGCTGCTGCTTTCCTCTCCCGTGCCACTCGCATTCTAACTATTGCTCGAGAGCCAAACTGCAGCAGTGCTCGTCAATGTCACGTTATGGTCGCTTAGCCAATCAGATAAAAGAGACGGGTCGTAAAAGTTTTTACGACCGATAACGTCCAGTTTATATAAACTGTTTGTAAACATATAACAGGTGAAAGGTAATTATGGACAATGGGGTTAATTCATAAAAAAAATCTCAAAAATAGCCAGATCTAAATTATTATTGTTTTTCTACAAAATAAGAATCATAAAAAAATTGCCCCGGACTTATTCAGAACTTGCATTAAAGCCCTCAAATATACTATATAGATCAAAAACACAAGTACATTTTGGGTCCTCTGTAAGTCCTCTGAGAGAGGGATCGGGCGCAATTTGCACCCTGTCTCCCTGTCGATGCGTAATGGAGACATTGGAGAGGGAGCGATCGTGTGTCCCGTAACTCTAAATATTATTTCACTCAATTTCCTTATTGAATGAAACAAAAAAAGCACCGCGCGCCTCAGTCACTCTCTTACACCCCCACCCATCAGCTACCACCACAAATAGAATCAAATTCTGTGGGAAACACTGAACAGAGAAACTCTCCAGTCACAGGGAACAGCACTGACCAACTGAATTCTGCTAAAAGTTTACAAAGACTGTAGAATTTGGTTCTCAAAGCTTAATAATTATACGACACTTCTACTGACTGGCCCTTGCGTAGGCACAGGAGCTGGAAACAAAGAACCGCAGTAACTATGCTCCATTCATCTGCACATCACCAAATGGGCAGGAAACTGGCTGCTGGGTGTGGCACTCGTAAATAATATACTGTACACTGCACATCCAACACTGTAGCCTTCAAAAGACTAAGTGAGGGGAGCATGTCTTACAACCCACAAAAGATGTCCTGTTTATATTATTAGCCTGCTGACGCCATAAGACTTGGACCTAATTAGAAATTGCCCTCATTAGCATTGATGTTGGAGACGGTTTTAATTAGACTCGGCTCCAACGCTGTGATACACCAAAACCAACACTGTCTGGCATAACAACAAACAACCCAAGACACAAAAGACACTACCATCTAGGAGATTCTGCTCACGGATGATAATGTTTCCGATAATGATATGAGCGTGCGTCTCAAATTTGTTTTCTATTGTATCCAAATTGACACAATGGAGTGGATTGAATTACAAAGATGCGGCTGGTTGGCGATGAATGGAGCTGCCCAACGCCGGATGAATCGTGAAGTCCACTTCAGAATGTCCTAATTATCACTGAACGCTCCCCATTACTCTCCCAAACCAAGCAGGGCGGGCGGCGATCCGATTGGCTCTCCTCTCCCGTCAATCTCGTGCGGCTGCCGCACACATTCCCCACTGGGTTCTGTCTGTGTTTATTTCAGGCACACAGGCCCTCGAGATGCACGCAGGGAAGTGTTCAAGTTCAATTCGATCCGAGCCGACATTGGACACGGCGGCGTGAAGTTCTGAAATATGGTTTTATGACCTGGGAATCCAATAAGGCGTGAGGCAACGAACCTCCATCCATCAGGCTACATCTGCAGCTTAAGTCAAAAAGGACGATGAATGGAGCTAAACAACCGAGTCAGCCGTAGAGCTGAACGATTTGGGAAAATAATCAAATTGCTATTATTTTTAATCCAATATTGTGATCGTGATTTAGTATGCAATTTTTTTTTAAAGTTCCTTATCTTCTGTATTATTCACTAAACACAAGCAATAAATCATTCTATAGTATGACCAACAGGCCTACCTGTTGTGATGAAATAAGCATGAATTGATATGAATAACATATCTTTATTTAACTACTGAATTGCAAAAGAAAAACCTTCAATCGCAGCAGAATATTGATTCATTGATTTAACTTCAAGACTTGTAATGGTTAGAATCTGAAAATTAACATTCCAAAAATATGCGGTTTCAGCAGAATTTTCGCGCAATCTCCTCGCCTCCCCCTCCCCACCGGGATGGTACGCTAGGCGGCCATCTATCTCGCCTATAGGAAGAGAAAGGACAGCCCTATTGGTTAGATTGTGTAACATTAACAAAACACTTTTATTTAACCGCAGGCTTTGCGATTTGAAAATTGCGTTCCGTTAAATTGCGATGTCGATTTGAATTTGATTAATCGTTCAGCCCTAGTCAGCAGGTCGTCACACAACAGTATAAGCTGTACTTAATGCCAAACTACACAAACACAGGAAAGTGAGTATCATCTTGGTGGCTACTAATGTTCTAGTATCTGGTGGGAGTCACCGAGACTTCCAGCCACCCGGCTCGGTCTCCCCCTCTCCAACATCCTCATGTTCCCGGGCCATACCGGGACCATCACAGGGGAGATTCTTTCCGCAATTAACTCACTCCCTCACGATTGGCTCACACTTCAGCATTCCTATCCCCTGGCAGGAAACCCCCCCCGGAACATCGCATTGATGCCCTTCTATGTTACAGCGAGGCACGCGGGCCGTGTTGGCAGAAGTTGTGCTCCCTGGGGAGATCCGGCTCGGGTCGGGGCTAGCCCGCTCCGAGTGGAAACAGCTTATGGATATCTCGTCCGAGCACTATTCCATATCAAACCCAGTGCGCAGGAATCTAACTTTGCTTTCTAATAACAAGAACTTGCTGGCCTATCAGGATTCATAGTCTTGCCATGCGTGGCAGATACACACCCCTCTCCCCTATGCTGAAAAACCCCTGATCACCTTTACGGGACCACAATACAACTTAAGAATCTCAATCAATGGACATTGGATGAATCCTCCCAGCCCATATCACGAACCAAGTCCAAAACGAAACACGACCATATGTGAGCACTTCTTGAATCTTCATGGTCACTCCCTGGTTCAGCTTTGTTTACAGGCAGCTGAGCGTCTCCAACACAAGAGCTAGTGATATGAGTCCCAAAGAGTTGCGTCCGTCCTAGGTGGGATTACAGTAGTACGTTGACAAGTACTTTGGCAAAGACTCAACGGCCTAATTTGGACAAATGAGACTTATACTACTGTAACATCAACACACCGCAGAGAGGCAGAACCAGATAGACAGACAAATGGACAGATATATAGTTTAAACAGATAGCCACAGGCAGACAGATAGATAGATATACAGTAGATAGACAGATATAGATAGATAGATACTGTAGACAGACAGACAGACAGACAGATAGATAGATATACAGTAGATAGATAGATATAGATAGATAGATAGATAGATAGACAGACAGACAGACAGATAGATAGATAGATAGATAGACAGACAGTGGTGATCATGGTTAAATAGGTGGTAGATAGATATAGGCTATACAGTAGATTTATAGATCAAAAGTATACCTCCAAAAGCCACAGGTGGTTGAGTTGGGATTGGCTGTACGATTACAGAACACACACGACAGATACTGTAACAGATCACGGACCTCTCGACACTCACCCTTTACGAGGCGCTCTGTGGTGGACTGTTTCTCCTGTTTGTCTTTGTCTTTATCCTTCCCGGACATGTTAGCGAGCTAGCTGCTGCTGATTTGAACACAGGCTCACGGGCTAAACGCTACGAAGCCACATTAACGTGTCCGCCTCGCACCGGAACGCAATCTGACGAGGAGTTGAAGGAAAACAATCCACCGGCAAAGCTAAGGGGTTGTCTTTGGCATCGACGGAGCGGTCCCACGGCACGGCGCACCGGACCGTGTCCCCTCAGATTATCGTCTGACAGCGCCGACGGACTTCCTACAACGCGGAGGGGCTGGGGTGACGTAGCTATGGAAACGTAATGCTGCGTTCCGTGGGCGGTCAGAAATCGGTCATTCATAGGCGGCAGACCCCGACTTCCAGGGGGAAGGCGTCCTATCGTTCCCTCCGTCCAAAGGAGCGCGGAAGCCTCTTCGTGAATTTGTGGGGGTTTTCTTTCTGGGGGAAGCGTGTGAATTTTAAAACGACAGTTCGCTTAAAATCAGTTCGAAAGGTTTTTAAATAAAACATATATATATATATTTTTTTACGGGGAACGGTGTGTGTTGCCGTGGTGCGAGATCTGTCGTCTCTCCATCTCGGGCCACGGCGATTAAAGCGCGGTTCAAATTCTGATTTTAATGGCCGTCCCCGAGCACTTCTCTCAGTCGGCGAGTGGTTCGTCCCCAGTTACAAACTCAAAGGAATACAGCAGCGATGCTACGTTCCCCGAGAAGTCGAAAATTGGTAACTCCGTGTCGGTGGTCCCACGTCCGAGGGAAACGTGTTCTTAATTAGCCTCTGTTCGGGAAAATATCTAAGCTAGAGGTCGATTCGTGTTTGTTTGCCAAGCGTGTGAATTTGACATGCATCTGCACACCAGCTCAAACTACACAGTAGTTTAGATCGAAATGTGACGTGCCTTCAAATAAAATCCGATGCCGATGCATCTTTCCTCGCCGTTAACGGCGTGTGCGGCCAGAACGATCTGCCCTGGAATGTAAAATAAACGACAGGTCCATTTGCCCTTTTCCAAGTCGGAGGACGAATTGGTCGAGTACCGGCCTCGACGAAATGCAGCACAACACAGGTGGTGGCGATCGTGGTTTGTTTATCAGTCCAACACTTACACATTATTATTATTATTAAGTTACTTCAGGTGGTAAGCATCGTGAACTGCAGCTCAAGATTCGTAAAACTCAAATACATTATTTCTATTGAAGGACTTCATTTTGTATTTGTAGATTTCTTTCTTGGCAAAGGGCAAGGGTAGACTTGCAAGGGTACACTTGCAATACCACACTATAGCACTAGATGGCGCTCGTTTCATGTGTACAGCTGTCATGTGTGCGCTGTGCTTAGAATAAATAGAATAGCTCTAAATCACAACAGCAGCCGAGATGGGTAAAGACTATGCAAATATCCACAATATTTATGAGAATTAACCATAATTAAAATAAAAAATCTGAATCACTCCACGAAACATCTCCAGTTGTTGGTGGGAGGGATTAAAGGGGGGGGGATCAGACCAAAATACAAAAAAAATTGAGATTTATTGAATTTTAAAATGTCCTTAAATTCCACTTAAACATTCGTTATAAGTAAATACCTACAACAATACACTGAAAATGTCACCAACCACATATAAAAACCATGGATACAGAGGATCAGTTCAGACATCAGCAGCTTGACAGCTACAAAAAACAAAAACAAACAAAGAATAAAGAATATTAAAGAGGGATCTCCACAATTAAAAGAGCAGAGGCCATGCACACAAATAATTATTCATTGTTAGTTGTTAGAAATGCTGGTTCACCATTGATACTCTTAGCATTTGCTATTTCAGAAATTGTTTTAAATGTATTTTATTTCAACTCGCCAACGTGAAGTCTTCGCCTGTTATGCCCGTTCCTATACTTCCACATGTCGTCACTAGGATATGAGTCTTTTGTCATTTTTTCCTCCTCGATCCTTAATATCACACGGGAATCCTCGAGGCCGTTGTGGGAAGAATGAGAAGAGTACCGTGGGAATCAGCTGGGCCCGGGGGCCACCGCGTCTCTCTCTGGCACACGTTCGAGAGACGCGTCCCACGTTCTTTCACCGTCTGGTTTGAGCCCCCCCGTTGGGTGGAATGGTCGGGGGTCCGGTACTGGTCTGCCCGAGCTGTCTCAGTGAGGTTCATTAAGAGAAACACGGGAGTACGTCGTTCCTTCAACGGCATGATCAGCAACATCATCAGTTCAAGTAGGCACTCATGGCTCGTCAACAGTGCACAACGACAGCAGTCGGGGTTGGGGGGCAGATTTTTACCGGAACAGAAAGAAAAAAAAAAAAAGTTTTCCCCGAAGCCAGGTGACCACCATACAAGTTTTGCTTTCGTGTGGTCCCAAGGAGTGTTTCTAAATAAGAGTTTGCCTGCACTCAACAATGGTAGAAATCAAAGCATTTCAACCCCCCCCCCCACGCACGCACACGTGACATGGATATATTCCTCACTGGCGGCAATGATGGGATGGGGGCGTCAATTACCACAGCTCATGTCGCGACTACATATAAAAAATAAAAACGAATAAAAAAAAAAAAAACACACACTGTCATGAAAGACTTTTAGATGGGGGGTGATGTGGGCGGGGGAGTTCTTTGGTGCCGGGTCGACCCAAGAGAGGAGGGGATCGAACAATTCCGAAATTTACGTGAAGCAGAAAGTTGTTGGCATTAGATTTACAACCTGTAAACTGATAATGATGAAGCCAAAAAGAAGAAGAAAAAAAATTTAAAAGTGACATCATAGGGAGTTTTGCCTTACACCGGGCGTGCACGGGAAACTACGTCGAGCAAATATTCCATATGGCTATAAGTAAGTCCTTCATTTTAGGCAAAGGCTCTCCATGCCTGGATTGTACACACACACACACACACACACACACACACACACACACACACACACACACACACACACACACACACACACACACACACACACACACACACACACACACACACACACACACACACACACACACACACACACACACACAGCTGCTCCTCCTGAACCGTGCTTCCCTGGATGCAAATATCTGCCCCTGAGAAGCGATCAGAAAACCAGGCAATGTTTTGCACACTAGGTAGGATCACTCTTCCGCCTTACGCCTAATAACATTAATTTATCTACGCTGGCGATTTATTAGCAAAGAAAACCTCTATTAGTACGCTGTAGTAAATAGTTACTGAAATTAAAATATTCCCGAGTACCTTTTGCGGGTTCAAATTTAAGAAAAAAACGAAACCCAGTGTAGACGCAGCTCGGCCTGAAAAGACACTGGGGGGCGGAGTTTTGCCTGAACTGCACAGTAATTATGGTCTCGCTTTGCTTGCATATAAATAACCTGTCAATTTACTTGGCCGCGGCTGGAAACCCGGAAACAAGTTTTTGAGTGACTTTAGCCCTCCTTAAAAACAGCATAGTCGGACTGGCGGGAGGTGAGAGACTGAGATTTATTATTATTTATAATAATAATAATAATAATAAATATAATAATAATAATAATAATAATAATGATGATACCTAGCGGGCATGTGCACGGCTAAGAGCGGCAGACTGCCTGAAGACACAAAGTGCTGAGAAAGACGGCTCCTGGATGCGAGAGCAAGTGCCGGGTCGCTGAACCTGGGACTCGACACTTTATTCCAAACAAGCCTCGGATGAGCCGTCATGGGGGGGTTCGGACTGGTCTAGTCTCATCCTTTTCCTCGTAAATGTTGGAGTGGCGCGGAGAAGAGTACGCACAAAAATGTCCACAGATATTTTTTTTTTTTAAGAAAGAAAATAAACCAGAGATCCGTTTAGGACCAGACCAGCCAGATTAGGTCGGCGCTTCTTTGTGTTTGAAGCCGACGCGGGAGAGGAGTTCCAGTGGAAGAAAAAAACAAAAGCAAAGTCTACCACTCTACTGCATGATGAAGCCGGGCTGCGGGGCCATGCGGGGCGGGGGCCTCTGCGGCAGGGCTGGGGGGTACTGGGACAAGAAGGGGTTGGTGTAGCCGGAGGCGATGCTGGGAAAGTGCTGGCCCGACCTGGGCGGGATAGGGGGGTAGGGGGAGGCCGCGTAGAAGACAGCGGGCTGGGGGGCTGGAGCAGCGGGAGCGACCGGGGCTGGGCTGGGGGCCGGCTGGGACGGAGGGAGCGGGGGCTTCCGCCGGGGCTGGGCCAGGGGGGAGCCACCGCTGCCGTCACTGTCCTCGGCGAGGAGGGCCAATGGCCGGGCCCCCGCCACCAAGTTCTGAGGGAGCTGCTGGCCCTTCAGCACCATCTCCTGCAGCTTCTCGATCTTCACCCGCCGCAGGTGAGCCAGCTTCCTGTTGCTCTGGTAGGCGTCGATAAATGTGTCCAGGGTTACGTCTCCGTCCAGAAAGGATTCAGCCATGTTCTGGGGATTGGAAAACAGAAGACAAGAGGAGCACAGTAAGAGAACTGAAGAATCGCTTTATTGATCCCCGTGGGGAAATTTGTCCTCTGCATTAGACCCATCATACCGATTGGGGATGCAACGCTACAGTGGGCCCACGGTTTGGTATGTATCACGGTTTTTGGGCCACAGTAACGGTATGGTTTTGGTATCTTTATATTTGAGAAAAAAATAAATAAATAATAGAATTTAAAAAAAGTTAAAAGTATTAAAAAAATGTTTTTATAGTAGTCTGCCATAAATAACTTTTAATAGTGTAACGTTGTATGTGTATGACTGTGGGGGGAGGGGGAAAGGGGGTTCAAGTTCACTGGTGGGTTGTTATAATTTGCTTAAGTTCATCTCATTGGAGGGGAGGTGTCCAGGATAGTGGATAATTGGCCCAGGTGTTTAAGGGGCGGGTTCCCAGCGGAAGCTCCCAAGGGTAATTGAAACGTGAGCTACAACTGTATTTGTTGAAAATGTTAAGTCAGATGTGTTTGTACTGTACTGCATGAAATTGATTGCACTCGTTACAAAAACATTTCTATGTATTTTTATCTTGTGTTCCTAGGGAAAAAGGTTTACGTAGCCGCGCACAGTTGAAAAAACAAAACAAAAAAAACCTCTCAAGCAAAGGTACAGAAATGTCCTGCCAGTGGAGCTATAACAGTGGACGCTTGCCTGTACGCTTCGCCAACGCATCTAGTGGATCCAGTGGGCTTCTACCGTGATATCGTCATACCCACGGTTCATGTGTGCGTATTGAAGCGTAGCAAACAGTTCGATAACATTGTTAACAGTGTCAACATTGTTATGGTGTGAGGAAACCCGTGTAAATATGGGGAGAATGCAGACTCCACATAAAAAAAATAAAGCAATGCCATACTTCACTATAGGATTGCACATGGTGAGAAATTTGAATAATGTCGCTGCAATTTGGAAGGCCCCAGAACGGCAGGAATGCCAGGTACTTCCTGCAGACCACCGTCTCGGCAGCAGTCACCCGGGACAACGCAGCAAAACGTGAGGTCATAAGCGCCGCTCACCTCAGTCTCCTCCTCTATCTTGGCTCCCTCCGCCTGCAACAGGGCCAGCAGAGTATCCAGAGAGGTGTTTCCCGACTTGTGGTCTGTGAATGAACAGGACAGGAGAGGAGAGAAATGCCAGCGTTATTCTCGGAGGACCCCCCGCCCCCCCCAAAAAAAACCTAACAAACCAAAAAAAGGCAATTCTTAAGAATTATTATTTTTAGGCATTTGGGCTGTGGGGCCAGACTGGGAACACTTCAGCCACTTGTTTGGAGTTTGTGATGCCGGAAAGCTTGTTAGCGATAGCAGTAATGAGCTGAGCTGAAACAGGTTAAGTGAATTCTTACTCTTACTGGAATTCCGGGCGTCATGTGCTCGCACGTCAACTCAAACAGGACTGGCGTCTCGCAAGGAGGGAGCATGGTTTTGTTTGTGCTCCCGAGCAGTGGCCAAAGTCAATACCAGCTAGGGGTGGGATTACACACAGAAGACGGCGACTCCAGAGCGCAGAGGTGCTAGGTTTCCCCGCCTCCGACGTCCGGTTAGGAAACGTCGGGTCTTATTACTGGTAAAAGCTCATTGATCCGAATACAGCGGGGGTTGAAGCCGTTATGTCTTAAGAGGTTCAATGAGACAACTGTTCCTGGGCCTATCGAAGCAGTTTAGCTCAAGTCCGCCACGAACAAACTGAATGTCCTAATATATAATTTCTAATAAATATCTATAAATATCCAAAATAACTGATGGCATTTAATTAAATTCCTAAATCGATTTAACAAACTTTGTTCGGAAGCTATTCAGTTTTCCGCTTAAATTAAATTCTCCACTACTATACAGTAGGTGCCATCAGAGTGCCACATTTAGTAATTTCAATCATTTATAAAATGTTTTGGTCAAATACTTGTCTAAATAAATAAATATTATAAAAATTATATATATTTATAATATAAACTTTTATTTGAGATACAATTTTACAGGTTTTTTGGCTTTCAATTTTGTAATACTTAGTATTGTATTCATTTCATATAGACACACACCGATCAGCCACAACATTAAAAGCACTGACAGGTGAAGTGAATAGAGCTGCTTTCACACATGACTTTATCCGGACATTACTCTGAAAAGCTTTATGTGTGAATGCAAATGTCCGAATCATTTGACCCGGACTTACCCAGCCAGCACCTGAGAATAAAGTTCAGGTAACGCTGACTGAGCAGTATGTGTGACCGGAGCAAGTAATTGTCCGGATCATTCACAGCGAGCGAGTGGGCGTGTCATGTATTGACGACGTCGCTATCATGTGCCAGTTATTTACCTTTGTGCGAATCTTCGTGCACGGAGCGTATCTGCTATGTACTCCTTTCTGCTTTCTGTATTATTCCTTTCAACTCTCTCGTTTTTATTACAGATATGTCCAAATACATGGAGTATCAACATGAAAAAAGGCCCAACTGCTGATAAGTCTGTAGCCTCGGCCCCCATCTTGGGTGTGCTGTAAAACTCTGCAGCATCATTGCGTCACATCCTGCTTCCTGCACGCTTTACCCAGGCTCAGCCCCTCGTCTAAACCAAACAGATTATTTCCAGGTGGTGTAAAGGTGTCTCAAGGTTTCAGGTGTCAATCTCCGTTTTTCTGCTACATGTGTGAAAGGGTAACTCCTGACAATGTCCAGACATTATCCGAACATTGTCCGGGGTGCATGTGTGAAAGCAGCTTAACTTTGATACATTAATATATGAGGCAGCAAGTGAACAGTCAGTTGTTGAAGTTGATGTGTTGGAAGCAGGAAAAATGGGCAAGCGTAAGGATCTGAGCGAATTTGACAAGAGCCAAATTGTGATGGTTAGACGACCGGGTCAGAGCATCTCCAAACCGGCAGGTCTTCAGAGGTATGCAGTGCAGGGCAGAAGAGCTACTGTAGCTTTGCTGTAATTTGCTGAAAAAGTTAATGCTGCTATGATAGAAAGGTGTCAGAACACACAGTGCATCGTAGCTTGCTGCGTATGGGGCGGTGTAGCCGCAGACCGGTCAGAGTGCCATGCTGACCTCTGTCCACAGCCAAAAGCGCCTACAATGGGCACGTCAGCATCATAACTGGACCATTGAGCAGTGGAAGAAGGTGGCCTGGTCTGATAAATCGTGTTTCCTTTTACATGATGTGGATTGCCGGGTGCATGTGCGTCGTTTCCTTGGGGAAACTATGGCAAAACTAGGGGAAGAAGGCAAGCTGGCGAAGGCAGAGTGATGCTCTGGGAAAAGTTCTGCTGGGAAACCTTAGGTTTACGTACCACCTGCGTAAACATTGTTAGGCAGGTCAGAGCTGTCTTGGCGGCACAAGGGGGACCTATACAATATTAGGCAGGTGGGGGGCGAGGGGGGGTGCGGAGAGGGAGCGATTGGGTCGCAATTTACACACCTGAGTCCGTCTCCCACTGTAAGATGCGCGCGCCAGTAATGAACAGTGTGTTCTGATTTTATTTTATGTCTCATTATGGAACGAAACAAGTGCGTATGGAACGAAACTGTGCGTAATGGGGACACTTTAAAATATATATATATATTTAATGAGCATAAAGCTGTCTCTGAGCACACGGAGCGGCACTCTGTGTATGTGGACGTATGTGTGCAACATTTTTATAAAAAAATATAAAAAGTCTGCTGAAACACTGCATATTTTTCAAATTTTAATTTCCAGATTCTAACAATTACAAAGGTTGAAGTTAAATCAATCAGTCTATATATTCTGCTGTGATTGAAGGTTTTTTCTTTTTACAATTCAATAGTTAAATAAAGATATATTATTCATATCAATTCATGCATCAATTCATCTCATTTCATTATAAAACATAAACCTGGCCGACAGGAAAGAGCAGTTTATATGTTGACTGTATCCAATGTTGTGTTGGTCATACTATAGAATCATTTATTGCTTGTGTTGAATGAATGAGTGAATGTTGAGTGAATAATACAAAAGATAAGGCACTTTAAAAAAATTGCATACTAAGTCACAATCTAAATATCGGTCTAAAAATATTGCTGAACGATTTTCACAAATGGTTCAGCCCTAGTACTGAAGAGTTGACAGCTATTCCCATTATGTATAAAACGTCAATATATGGACATGGATTCAAATACGTGAGCCATCTCAATACTGCATAGAGTGGAGATTGCATCAAATTTTAACCTTAGTGTATGGGAATCCAATCATGACATCCTGCCCAATACCCAGCCCTAATAGTTCCAACTGTCATACAAACCGAGTGCGGGGGAACCCTGTCGGAAGAATTTTGCTAGGGACAAAGTTTTCAAAACTGGCAGGAACACAAAAAATAACAACAAAATAACAAAAACAAGTTTTCAGATGAATGAACTGTGTGTGTGTGTGTATATATATATATATATATATATATATATATATATATATATATATATATATATATATATATATATATATAAATAAAAATAAATAAAGGAGCGTTTAGAAATATTCCAACACGTCACGTTGGTCGCACGCCATCGGGGGGGGGTGTCCAACTCTGAAACTTAAATCCCTCGGTGGTTATTCAGATGACGTGGAACCCGGATCGGCCCTGGTGACTATGTTTGCACGCAAAATCCGCCCTGGCCTAGACCGGAAGTGTAAATAAAGAATGTGCTCTTTGTTGCAACCCACCCGGTTGAATAAGGTCATTATAAAAAAAAATTAACAGTGGATAAGAGAGTGTGAATGTGTCACAAGTCCTGGTTCAGACACTTGTCATCTCCCATCTAGACTACTGCAGTGTTAAAAAGGCAGTTGCTAACAAGTGGCTAAATGAGACTACAGAGGTTGTCGGGGATATTAAACATCATCACACCGAACACGGAAACTCATCCACTCACTAGTCCACCTTTACAGCTCTACATCTGTAGTTTGAATGTTATTCTCCCTTGTGAGTCACTTTGGATAAAAGCGTCTGCTAAATGTAAATGTAAATGTACATCTCTTTGTGTTTATACTTGCAAACTATTGTACCGCAAACATTCCAACTTGTGTGTGTGCGCACACACACACACACACACACACACACACACACACACACACACACACACACACACACACACACACACACACACACACACACACACACACACACACACACACACACACACACACACACACACACACGGTGTGGTTTGCTTATATCGTTTAAGTATCATAAACTTTTGTTTTCCACAGAGCGTATTTCCTCCAATAATACAAAATAAAATGGAAAAACCCCATTGCCGTTTTGTTGAGGGAAACCGGGCGATGCTTACTTCCGTGTTGGCCTACAGAAATATGCCACCCCTGCAGCACTCTATTTCTAGAGATTATTTAGCTGGCTGTGACAGCAATATACAGTGGTTTGATACCACAAACAAGATGTACTTATTGTCAGTCAGTTTGGACAAAAGCGTGTGCTAAATGACGTAATGTAATGTTATCTAAATGTAGTGCTGGCTACTGGGCAGGATCTCACGATAAGAGTTCAATACAAAAAGGTCACAATTTGATGCAATCTCCACTGTATGCAGTATTGAGATGGCTCACAGATTTGAACCTATGTCCATATATTGACGTTTTATAGATAATGGGAATTGTTGCCAACTCTTCAGTATAGATTTTCTAAATAAATTCTGTCTGTGTTTCACTGTATGCCAATTTATGTATTGTGCATACTGATCTATCAACTTCTAATAAATCACTCATCAGAATTAAATGTGTAATAAAGTGATAATAACAACTCATTGTGCACATGACCACTGGATTTATGCAATGGACTAGACACCCTTTCTTACAAGTTATCTACAAATATTATCCCAATATTCAGCCGCCGCTTGATAAGAGTATAGGCCCAAATGGTGTGAAACTTGAGAGCAAATTTTCTCTCTTGGCACTGGGTCATTTTATCAAGGCTCCAACTCACCCCCCCAATTCTCCTCACCCCAGGTTTCTTTTCGCTTCTCGTAACAGCAGAGACCCGCTGCCGTATCAGCAACACTCTTACGCACAGCTATATAATTCTCTGGCTCTGGATTATAGACTGTCCAATATGAAGAACACACAGGCCCATCTTGAGACTGCCATTTAATCAAATCCATCCACGTCATCATTCTACAGTTTTTGCGAAATAAGCACCACGGACATCTGTAATCTAAATGTATAGTAGGGCTTAAACACGACCAGTTATCACTCCAAAAAAGCTGCTGTGTCCCCCCTTATGACTCCTGACCCACTCAGGTTGCTCACAGGTGTAAATTTCGGGTCACCGAAATTAATTTACACAGAAAACAGTTGCATAACTCCCAAACAAAGTATCGATAATCCAATTTCACAATGGATTCCAAAATTGTATTTCATTTTTATACCACCCCCTAAACGACAGGTGACCCAACAGAGGAAGACATGAATGAAAACTATTCAGGGAGGTAAGAGGAGGGTGCTCACTCTGCGTGAGGAAAAACCACCACGCGCTCTGGGCCGATTCCGCGCTGCCCACTGGAGAACGAGCGCCGAGGCCGTCATCTGGGTCAGGCGGCCGAGTCGTCGAGGCGGCTGCACAGCTAGACCAGCTGCGATAAGTACCCACTACCCAAAGCAAATCCACAACTAGGAGAGCTAGTGCATGGAGGGGTGTGGGTGAGAGGGAGGGAAAGGAGGGGGTTCGCACACGTAGTAACCTACATTTGACAAAAGCCATCGCTGGCATCAACAAAACAAAGCTGAAACGGCTGCTGCCGGGTTAAGCCTGGAAAAAATGAAATCGGCAGAGACTGAGAAATATGCTGGTCCATCCTGTACACCATGCATTTGTCAACCATCATCACAGCGACAGAGAAAATGTAATACATTCAGATAGGTCGCCTACTAAAAGATGATAATATCCCAATATCCGCTCTTGGTTAACAGACCCAAATGCACAAGCAGCCAGACCATAATTCGACCTTCATTTATCCATGTCCTTGGTTACTATGATCATGACAGACTGTGTTCTTCTGAATACATTTAATGCAACTCGGAAGCTCATGTGGAACACAGAGTGAAGACATCATACATTCATAAAATGCCTCAATCAAAATGAATTGGACTCTACGGTAATATATTAATTTAATGCTGCTACCACTGAACGAGAAGGATAACGATCAAATTATCTTGCAGCGCTAAAAAAAAAGCCATAATGAGGGCAAAGACATTGATGCTGTAACAAGAAAAAAGTAGTTATGAATGAATAATGTCCTTTTTCTTCCCCTCAAAACAAAAGCTGCCAGGGAAGAAGGTCAACGTAAAACTTTTTTTCCCCCTCAAGTCAGTGGAACAGCAGTCAGGACAAAGAATAGTGAAATGTTGGCATGTTATTTTGAAGTGGGCTGCTTGGCAACCGCTGCGCCATACAAGGTAGCAAGTATGGCCGCTCTGTCTTACTCACTGACTGCAGAGTACTGTGAAGTTATGTCATCAAGGGATGACGATGAGGTGGGCAGGGAGTAAGCCTTTATAAAACATGAAGCCGGGTGGTGGTTAATTTGGGCAGGGGAGCTGGATGAACTCTGCTCACTTCAGGTAGAGCACTGTTCCAGCTACTCCAGCAACAAAGCGAGCTTGCTGCCATGGTTGACTACTAGAGCAATGTATGGGAAATCCTGAAACTGGAGAAACCGGTTGGGTCTGTGTGTCATTCGGCAGAGGAACAAAGAATATGTAGACGGTGGTGGTGGTGGGGGAGAGTGTTGTGTAACATCAGATGACAATAACTGATTGCAAGGAATAGTTCAAAGTACAAGTGGGTCTTTTGGGTGAGAAACGGAGGGGTTTAAGGCAAAAACAACAGAAGAATTAACCTAAAGAAGTCTGTAAACGGCGTCATTTGCCGCTTGGTTCATTTAACTAATTTGTGTTCGCTGTAGAGCAGTGGATCTTCAACTGGGGTTCTGCCAAATTTTTCCATGTCTTAATAGCCAATTATTTTTGTGAAAAATTAAAGAAAATATTTGAGACAAAAAAATGATATTAAGTAAACACCAACCGTAAACACTAGAACAAAAGCGTTTTTAAATTTCAGTTCTCAGCTGAAAGTGACGCTGTCCTGCGTACTTCGCCGAAGTTAGCACAAGCAGCCGATTTGCAGCTTCTGCCGATATGAACCTTTTTTGAGTAACATTCAAAAACCTTTGAATTTGTGTTTCTGACAGACAACTGGTGCATGGCTGAACTTCAATAAAAACACATGGTAAGTTGTTTGGATCACTGAGCTGCTGTATCATAGATGCAGCATGTAAAAACCTATTTCACATAGGGTTTATTTTATTTGTGAAAACAGAGAATTTAGAGACCATCCACCATGGTCCTTGGTCTGAAAAAGGTTGAAGACCCCTGCTGTAGAGTCTATATTTAGGGGAAACTCTGACACAGAGATTCATGTAGACAGGCAGCTTGTCCTTTTGCTCAAAACTCTGAAATACTGTGATGAAATACGATTGGCTTTCCTCATTGGTTGAACGTTGGCAGGATGGCAGGATGGCCGGAGGCTGATTCAATCTCCAGCCAAGTAACTACTTGAAATAGCATGCCAATCTGTCCTCCCAAACAGAACCCTTCCAGACGGAGGCGTGAAGTAAAAAAAAATAGGGAACGTAGGTAATCTGGACGAGCTATGTAACTACATCTAGTGCTCAAACACAAACCGCAAAGTATACCTAGGGTGGACTTGCGAAACTGGTAGGCCTCGAAGCTCTCCTGGAGGCAGCTGTAGTTCTTGGTGAGCTGATCCTTCTTGTGCTCCAGTCTGGGCTGCAGGGTCAGATTCTGCTCGGCTAGGTTCCGGTTGCTGGCCAGGGTTGTCTCCTTGCTCTGCTGCACCTCCTGCATCTGCAACACACAACGCAGGGCGAACGCAAACTTTGAAACCAACTGCAAGAAAAAAATGTGGTTAACACAGCTATTACCATTCCCTTTTGTTAAGGGGGGAAAAAAAAAAAAAAAAAGATTTTCCCCATAAGGCAAGGGACCCCCCCCCCTCCATAGTTAATTCCAGTTTCAAGACAAATATTAAAAGTGAGGCCCGACACAGCATGAAAGATGAAACCGAAGTGAATACAACACCATATTACTCATTAATTAACATATGAAATTAGTTTCTTCTTTTTATTTAAATATTGTATTTGAATAGCTGTAGTATGGCCATGGGTAAAATAAACAAACGACACATCCACACTACACTTGTCGGCATGCAGACTTTTGAGTGACGTGCCGACAAGTGTAGTGTAACATGGTGTAGGAACAGCCTGAACGGTGATGTCTGCAGAAAATCTGTTACCACCTCTCAAATGATTCATTTCACACATCCAATCAAAATTTTCTAACAAAGGGAAGGGTGAGAACATGAGGGGACAGCTCTAAAAATACACCTGTGATGGTGTGGCGCAGCGCTTGATAACAGAAATAGTTTCTGAGACAGTAGATGAATAGTTTCTGAGACAGTAGATGAATAGTTTCTGAGACAGTGGATGAAGTGGGCCTTGTTTGAGAGAGAGAGAGGTCTTGCAGTGACCTTGTACACACACAACACATCTCACAGCCATGGTGCAAGGTTCTCACACTCTGTAGAAGAAGAATCTTTGATTATCACACAACACACACACACGCTTTTGCATGGTTGCCGGTGAAATGAAGCCTCTGCATTTAACCCATCCTGGCTTGTCCTTCCTCTGGGGGAGGAGCAGTGGGCAGCATTCGTCGACGTGCCCGGGGACCTGGTAACGAATGTCCATAGATGATGTGTGCATGTTTTTGGTGGGGGTCCTTACTGACGTTAGGTGGAGGAAACCCCATGTGAGCACAGGGAGAACATGCAAACTCCACACAGAAAGGCTCCTATTTGGTAGATAACCCGCCCGGAGCACGGTGCCACACACTCAAACCACAGGTTTGTTTCCTCCAACTCCTTTCTCCTCCTCATTGCAATCACATCAGATGTGCAAAGCTATACGAGGAGATTGCGCCGGAGGGTTAGCAAAGCAAGAGCGTGAATAGACGGTTACTCGTTCAAAATCCCAGAGGGTAAAACCATTATCCCCAGAGCCTTTCCCCTCCACGGATGCTGTCGAAACGCTCTTGATCAAGGTGCCAAACCCCCCCACATGGGGCAAATGAAACAACCCGTCTCCCAACAGTTGGACAGTTGAAAGTCCTGAGAAGCGGCCAACCATTGGGAAGTGTGGCAACGTGATACAGAACACACCAGCTGTTTGACACCCATCCCTGGAATAATGAAGGGTTTAAGAAAAGAAGGTAAGCGCGGGGAAAAGGGGAGGGGGGCTCCAATCCCTTTTATCTCAATTCGCTCAAATTGGGTTTAAATCAGCAGGATCACGCGTTGGCATTGTGGAAACTAGGTCACCTCCCTCTCAAGTTCATGTATGGCTTTTTTTGCTCACTGGTAACAACTTCTTCCCATGTCTGGTTCAATGCAACCTTGGCCCAAGACTCAATGTTTCTCTGTACAGTATCTGTGTTTATCAGCCCAGAACCTGTCTAGTAACCCAATGGCAGACAGACACAACAAGCTACAAATTAAACACCTTATCTCCCCTCATGAAGCCCGGAGCCACTATTTAACAGCAGAACACGACGATTGATATGTCAGCGCACAAGTGAAGTTGCGAAGGAGGGACTCAAAACAAACTTATCTTTAATGTTTAACCTAAAGAAAAATCAAAAAAAAATTTATGAACATGTACGCTTTTTTTTTTTTTCCATTTTGCCAAACCTGCACCTGTATCTGTGGGAAGCACAGGTTCACGTACTAACATACTCAGCAGCATAGCCGGTGACTCTCAATGCTCTCGAATTCCCCCAGATGACTGACGGTGCCCGAGACTTTTGTTCCTATTCATGTGTTCTGCAAGCCTTCATGACAAAAGGGTTTTCCCCAGGTACAGCTTTGACCGAGGCACATCTTCACCTGGCAGATCGTTATCCACATTTCTGGCGTCATCGCATCATTAAATAAAACTCAACAACTGCAGTGTCATGGCAGTGAATGAAGCACCTCCCTCCTCTCCGGGTGGCCTCTAGAAGAGGCGGAAAACGAAACTGTAGATACAATCAGATAGGGCGTGGAGTGATAACAAACACACGCACAGGCACGAATGACAGAGCTTAAGTTTTTTTTTTTTTTCCAAAGGATAAGTGGACTCAATATAAGCTCTTCTATCTAACTTCAGGTCTATATACTGTATATGACCAAAGGGTAGTAATTCATGTTTTAGCCATTTTGCATCAGTCCTAATCTGTAACAAGCTTCAAATTCCTGGTTCACCACATTATAGAAAGGACTGTACCCGGTAGCCACAATCTTCTCTGACCAACATTAAACATGTGTTTAAGTATGGGCCAAAATAATAAATGTCGGAAATAGGAAACAAGCATGTTTTCATCAAGACACGAGGCACGACCAGGTGCCAGTGAATGAAGGATGAAGGATACAGGAGAAAGGAAGTTCATTAAAGTCGGGATGGGGGTGAACCGAGGGAATTGTTTTTTCAATAAATTAGGTTAGCGGCTCCGGCGGAAAACAAGCAAGGACATGGCGTCTTTAGGGGGGCAGAAAAATCCCTCAACCATTTGAAGTTGATGCCAGAGAGAGAGAGAGAGAGAATGACGTTGAGATGACATTAAAGTGCTAATGCATAGATCGTTGAAGCAACGGAGAAAACACAAGAAGAAGCACATACACAACGCGAATAATATTGAATTGCTGTTTCTTATATAGTCCCACCACCAGCTAAATAAACACGGAATCAATATCAAATATGGGATTTTTTTTTAAATAAAAGAATCTTACGTATTATTACTTTAAAGACTCCACGAAGGAGAACAACCTAGATGTATAAAAAAAAACAATATCCGAGATCTGTTCCTGTTTACAAGCATAGATAAACGATGACCTGTAAAAAATGCTTCTGAGCTATGTCCGTATCCTGTTAATATGGTTAAATGGCCTGAAAACAAACAAAGCACGTAGGGCATAATGAAATCACCCGAATAACATATTTCTCGAACCGCTCCAGGACCCCAGCAGGAAAGCACAACAAAGGGTTAGAAAAAACACACACACACACACACACACACACTGGAGAGGCTGGGACCGAGAAGTCAATAAGCTACATGCTAATAGAAAGCCGACCGTCCGCTCACCTCTTCCATCTCTTGGACAATTTTAGTGAGTTTCTCGTCGTCCTCCAGCAGTTCGTTGAGCTGTGTCATCGTGTACGCGCTGAATTTGTTGGAAAAGCTGGACATTTTGACCGCGGCTTCGTCTCGGGTGTCCGTGTGACAGCTGACTGAGCTTCCTGTACCGGAAGCTGCTGAGGAGGGAGGAGACTTCTGACGTCACATGTGACGTGCAAGCGCCCGCGCTACAGTTTCGACGTTCATTAAACAATTTCCTATAATAACACAACCAATATATTGCCAATTTATTTATTTGATGTTGTGAATTCTTCATTCCCAAATAAAAATAAATCAATCAAAATCCCGACTTATTGTTCCCCATGTCATGATTGAATTCAATTCATGCTGTATTCCATTGATAATGGAACTCGGTAAAATGCGGTCGGGTGTAACGGTGAAAAAGGTGTCCTTAGTATGGATTTTTATTTCAAAACACGTCTATTTTCCATCTAAAGAAAGCAAGCTTTCAAAAAAATTGTTGATTTATATTTATTTTTATTATATGTATGTGTGTGTGTGAGGGGGTGTATACAAAACAGAACTCGCACCTTTAAAATACTACAAATTTATCTTTGAAAACGCATCTGAAGATGAATGTCTTACATTTCTAATTGATTTTTACATGTTTATTAGAGGCCCAACCCTATTATTGTAATTATTAACGCGATAATTGCTATTAATTGTTAATGGGAAAAACTGACGTCAGTAGTCTGTGGATCTCACGAATATGACACACTCACAGACACGACGGGGGCACTCCCGACATGCCGTGGTCCAAGTTTGATCCCGATCGGTCCTTAATTTTGGAATACTTTTATCAAAAACTGTATTTCTTATCGTCGCTGTGCGTGTGCGTGCAAGCATGTGTTGTAGTGTGGTGTGTTGTGTGACGAATAAAGACTGCTTGATGCTGTAACAAGAAAAAAGTAGTTATGAATGAATAATGTCCTTTTTCTTCCCCTCAAAACAAAAGCTGCCAGGGAAGATTGTCAAAGTAAAACTTTGGCTCGCAGAGGTCACATGATAGCGTTGCAGTCTCGTGATTAATCAACAACCGGGTCCTCGTCAAGATCACGGCACCTGGCTGTCATGGGTCCGATAAACCCGAAGACAATCAGAAAAAATAAGTTTAAGTATTACCAGAAGACAATTGGATTAAACAAAGTGCAACTTATATAAATATATACAAGGACAGCTGGCACGCACCAGAGTAAGTTATACAAAACAAAAACACAATAACATCTCATCAATTTATAGACATTCCAGAGATCGATCTAGTGATCAGTTTTTACAAACTTCATGAATTATTATTACTGGTAACAATAACCATTAATTTAATAATACAAGGAACATGTATTTATTGTATTTGTGTTTTGAACTACTTTCATTCTTTTAGTGTTTTTCGTGTAGCCCACTACTCAAAATTAATTTCATTATATACCCTCTACAATTTAAGTCAGTTAAAGCACTTACCCTAGTTTATTTATTTATAGGCTTATAAAATACATTATTATTGTGAAGGCAATTTTCTGTTGATTTACAAAATGCCATAAAATAATTCTGTTCCCCAAAATGGATGAGTAATCTTGATCAATAATCGGAATCACAATATTGACTAGTAATTGTACAGGAAGGTGTTATCGCCTGCTGGGCATTGTTGCCTGTCACACCTCCTCCGGTGCCCATGGGTCAGCTGCAGGGTCATCAGCCAGAAACCGTCATTGACCAACGTTTCTATCCTTTAATTCTGGAACGTCTCCTGGTGGCGGAGCAGTGACAGGGACGTCTCTCTGTCACCCCCTGCAGCTCATAGTTGTTCTCCCCTGCGGCTGTTGTCTGGGGTTAGGTGTTCTTTCCCCAACACCTATCCTTCCTCCTCAGCCAGAGCCAAAAGCTCCCTTTCTCAGCCTCCTCTGCCAGATCCTTTGTTGCCCTCTTTAGCCTCCCTCCGGTCACTCCTGCATCCCTTAAGAGGCATGTGGTTGACAACCCCGAAAACCCTCGGCATACGCCCTCCACTGGGTAGATGGTAGCCTTCCATCCAGCCTCCCAGCACTCAGGAGCCAGCTCTGAGTACTCGGCCTTCTTACGTTCGAAGACGGCCTCAATCCCCTCCTCCAGTGGTACTGTGAGCTCGATGAGGTGCACAGATCTTGCCTTGGTTTGATCACACAACTATGTCTGGTTGGAGAGATGTGGTGGTGATCTCTGTGGGGAACCGGAGCTGCCTGTCGAGGACAACCCTCATGTTCCGCTCCTGGTCGGGGGAGAAGGGCCTTGATTTTTCTGTTGGCCTGGTTTTTCTCCTTACCCCTCCTTCTGAGACAAAGCTGGTGTGGTCCTCTGCTGATGGTGGTTCTTTGTTGTCCTGTCGACACGCCTCCAGCACTTCGGCTAGCTTTCTCAGGACCTGGTCGTGGCGCCATCTGTAGCGCCTCTGTGAAAGCGCAATCTTGCAGCCTGGTAAGATGTGCTGGGGGCTTGCGCTGGGGGTATTGCAGAGTGAGCAGCATTCTTCTTTCCCAAACAACTGGTGAAGGTTCCGAGGACAGGGAAGCATGTCGTAGGTTGAGCGAATAAGGAAGTCGAGTCTTGCCTGTGGAATCTTCCAGGTCTGACCAACTGATGTTCCAGTTAACAACTCCCTCCCAGGTTGTCCAGCTTTCTTGTCGGCCCTGCGACACAGCCTTGATCTTGTAGCAATCTTCCTCCATCCTTGATACCTCTGCCACCACCATCTCCTTCCTCTCCTTATGGTTGACCTTGGACCAGAAGCCTCTTCCCATCCTAGCCCTGCTCCTCATGTCTGGACTCTGCCCACTATCTCCCGGAGTTGCAGCCGACCGACAGCTTGGTCAACCTCGGTTTGGGCATTCCACTTACGGCCGGTTGGAAATTTGCGTTTGCGTTCCTTACCGACTGGTCTGTGGACTCCCTTAGCTTGAGAACCAGTCTGGTCTTCTCCTGTATGTAGCCCAAACTTATGGACTGCAGTGGCAGCTGCAGTGTGTTCTTCCCGAAGAAACCAGTTTCAGATAGGCACCGTGGCAGCCCCAACCACTTTCGAATGAATGAATTGGCTCTTACATCCATCTTACTTGCGGTCAATGAGGGGATCTCACTAATTTTCGGGGGCCACATTACCCTCCTGTAGAGTGTGAACTGGTTCCACCAGACCTTATACTTCCTAGAAAGTTGGCTTTGGTTGATCCTTGTCAGGCCGTCAGAGAGGTGTTTCATGATGGTTTTCCCCATCTGTTTATCAGACAGCTCTGCAGTGTACTGCCTCCCCAGGCTTTTAATGGGTTGCTCAGATAGGAGTGGGATTTTTTCTCCTCCAACGACAGAGATGGTGCTGTCATTTCTGACTCCTCTTCTGAGTGACAGGCTACGAGATTTGGAGGGCTTGAACTTCATTCTTCCCCACGACATCAACTCATCCATCCTTCCCAGCAGTCTCGATGTGCACGCTGCTGTCTGAAGGAGGCTGGTGACGTCATGCATGTAGCTCCTCAGTGGGGGTAGCCTCTGACCAGTTGCTAGTTTGATCCCTCCAACCATTTGTCTTGCTCCGATGAGGATTATCTCAAAGGCTGCTACAAACAATATTGGAGTAATGGCACACCCCATAGCGATTCCTACTTCGTGCCGCTGCCAACTGGTGGTGAAATCCTGGAGGGAAAAGCACATCTGCAGATCGCTGAATTACTGTGCTACCAAGTTCTTGATGAAGGTGGGAATGTGGAAGAATTCCATGGCGTAGTTGATCAGCTGATGTGGGACTGATCCATACGCGTTGGCAAGGCCGAGCCAGATGACATGCAGGTTGATCTTCTCCCACTTGGCCTTCTGGATCTGGTCCCAGATCATCGTGGAGTGCTCTACACATCCTGGGAAACCTGGGACTCCTGCCTTCTGGCAGTTGTTGTCGATATAGCCGTTTTCTAGCAGGTAGTTGGTCATCCTTCGGGCTAGTACTGAGAATAAGATCTTTCCTTCTACATTCAGCAGGGCGATGTTTTGGAATTGGCCAATATCTCTGGAGTTTGTTTCCTTGGGAATGAAGACTGCTATCGCTCTCTGCCACTCGGATGGAATGAGTTGCTTTTTCCAGGCTGTTCTCATTAGGTACCATAGCAGCTCTAGTACCTTGGGGCAGTTCTTATAGAACTTGTAGGGGACTCCATTTGGGTCTGGTGCTGAAGAGGACCTTGCCTTCTTCACGACTTGCCTGACTTCACTGAGCTTGGGGGGCATGATGTTGAACTCAGCTGTCGGCAGTGCAGGCCGAGGCACGTATCTTGGTGTTCCTAAGGGGGCGCTCCTTTGCGGATCACTGTACTGCTCTTTAACGTGCTGCTCCAATTGCTCCCTGGTGGTTTCAAGCTTGCCGCTCTTCTTCTCCTCCAGCAGTTGTCTGGTGTCCCTTAAGGGATCCTTGAAGAAGCTGGCTCGCTCTTTTTGCTTCCCTTTGCTGTGCTTGCGAATGCTTTCAGCTCTGCGAAGCCCAGCTAGCCTTTTCCTGACCTCCTCCCACAGGGGTTTTAGACCCTCTTTCTCTGCGTGGGTTGCCTTCCTCCAGTTCTTGCGGAGTTGCCGGCGCCTTTGCACCAGCTGGAGGATTTCCTTTTCCCTCCTTCCCTTCTCTCTCAGGGCTGTCCTCTGTTTGGGGACAATTTCGCCAAACCTGTCCTTGCAGGTCTGGTATATGATCTCCCCAATCAGGTTAAGCTTAGACTCAGCCCCTCTTGATCAGGTCTGTATCCAATGTGCGCCATGCTTGTGCTTCGTTCGACTTTGGCCACTTGAGCTTGCTCCTTTTGGCTGGTTTCTTGGTCTCTGCGTTTGGCTCTGTTCTGTGTGAGGTTGTGAGGACTGGGTCTTCGTGCTCACGTGGGGGCTCAGCCTCCACCAGAGGACTTTCTTCCTCTGTGAATCTCGTGTCTTCGGCGATGTTGGGTCCTTCCGCTCTGTGGTTTTTACCCTGGCTTTTGGTCCCTCTTGTCTCACCTGCTGAAGCAGTGCAAGGTTGCTGTTGGCCTTTCTGACCACACTTTGATTTCCCCTGGTGGATTCGTTACCCCTCTAAACATGGTCACTTTCTCCCATCCGCATGCACACTTCTGGAGGATCTTCTCCTCATTTGCTGGAGTTCTGGTGTTCTCGTTGTCCGTTTCCGTTGCCATCGTTACCTTGTGGTCCATCCTGTTGGGCCCATCTTTCGTCTGCCTCTCGGAGGGCCCGTGGGTTATTTTCTCTTATGATTCTTCGTAGTTAGGTTTTGGGTGTCTCTTGAGAGTAGTGGGTTGGGTTACTAGCCGCCCACTCCCGGTGCAGTCTTTCCCTGCTGCCAACCAGTCTTTCCTGGTTGTCCTCCAGACTTCCCTGGACTCCAACTGTCCTGTTCACAGTAGTCACTGGGTTTACCAGAACTTCAGTAAGTGTACAGGAAGATGTTATCGCCTGCTGGGCATTGCTGCCTGTCACACCTCCTCAGCTGCAGGGTCATCAGCCAGAAACCACCATTCATCAACGTTTCGCTCATTTAATTCTGGAACGTCTCCTGGTGGTGGAGCAGTGACAGGGACGTCTCCCTGTCACCCCCTGCAGCTGATAGTTGTTCTCCTCTGCGGCTGTTGTCTGGGGTTAGGTGTTCTTTCCCCAACACCTATCCTTCCTCCTAAGCCAGAGCCAAAAGCTCCCTTTCTCAGCCTCCTCTGCCAGGTCCTTTGTTGCCCTCTTTAGCCTCCCTCCGGTCCGTCCTGCATCCCTCAAGAGGCGTGTGGTTGACAACCCCAAAAAACCCTCGGAATCCGACCTCCACTGGGTAGATGGTAGCCTTCCATCCAGCCTCCCGGCACTCAGTAGCCAGCTCTGAGTACTTGGCCTTCTTACGTTCGAAGGCGGCCTCAATCCCCTCCTCCCGTGGTACTGTGAGCTCGATGAGGTGCACAGATCTTGCCTTGGTTGACCACACAACTATGTCTGGTCGGAGAGATGTGGTGGTGATCTCTGTGGGGAACCGGAGCTGCCTGTCGAGGTCAACCCTCATGTTCCGCTCCTGGTCGGGGGAGAAGGGCCTTGATTTTTCTGTTGGCCTGGTGTTTCTCCTTACCCCTCCTTCTGAGACAAAGCTGGTGTGGTCCTCTGCTGATGGTGGTTCTTTGTTGTCCTGTCGACACAACTCCAGCACTTCGGCTAGCTTTCTCAGGACCTCGTCGTGGCGCCATCTGTAGCGCCCCTGTGAAAGCGCGATCTTGCAGCCTGATAAGATGTGCTGGAGGCTTGCATTGGGGGCATTGCAGAGTGAGCAGCATTCTTCTTTCCCAAACAACTGGTGAAGGTTCCAAGGACAGGGAAGCATGTCGTAGGTTGAACGAACAAGGAAGCTGAGTCTTGCCTGTGGAATCTTCCACAGGTCTGACCAACTGATGTTCCGGTTAACAACTCCCTCCCAGGTTGTCCAGCTTCCTTGTCGGCCCTGAGACACAGCCTTGATCTTGTAGCGATCTTCCTCCATCCTTGTCACCTCCGCCACCACAATCTCCTTCCCCTCATTACGGTTGATCTTGACTAAAATAATGGTGCTTCTCATTTTAGTCATAATCATGCAGCCCTATTTCAGAATGATAACCGCCGTTAGTTGCAACGTAGAAAATCCGCCCAGAGCCACAAACACCGCCTGATCATAGAATTACACTGTAACCAGACCGGAACAAATGAGCTTTTGCAGTGACAAAACACCCCGGAACAGAGAGCTAATGCACACTCATCCATTGAACTACCCTGGACCCGTGTATTGCTGCCTCAGCTACATTTTATTCCATATTTGATTCATTTATGAGATAGTTAGGATACAGTTTAAACCATTCATCGGCTGTGGAATATGTCGTTACTTTTTATTTTGCCAGCATTTTTTTTCATCATATCCCTCATTTAATGCTTAAGATGCATCAAAAACAAAAATAATTACAAATTATGGGATAATTATGCAAAATATGTTAACTCCACCGGAAGTGAGAATCCCTTTTATTTAAATGTGTGGGGTTTTTTTTTCAAACCATTTCACTGTCTATTGTCAATATGGCAATGCTAGATATTATATTTTAATATTGTGCAGTGTAACCATCTCTGTGATGTTGTATTTATACCATGCATTTATATTCAACAAAGAAGACATAATTATAGGTCATAGAAATAAAACATGAATACGGTTAAATGTATCATGTTCATCGGGAAATATATTCATAAATCTATATTCTCTAATTCCTTTCCTGTACATTTTTAAATATAATTTAAATCCTACATTGAGTCTCTCAAATAAATAAATAAGAAAAGTAATAAAATACAATAATGTGTTATTCAAGGAGTGTCAATAATTTATTCAATACTTTGCAAACACAGTGGGAGCTTCAAACTCTGAAGCTCATGGAGCATGGTAAATGGCCTGCTGTTGTTCTGGGAAAAATGAGCTCTCCCATTTTCCCTGACGGAGATTATTGTGCGTAACCGGGTGTCATGACATTTCACTGCATATACACTACTCACAAAAAGTTAGGGATATTCGGCTTTTAAATTTCAGGATGTACCTAAAATGCACTATAACCTCTACAGGTGAACTTAATTTGACCTTCTCTAAACTTTTGAATGCACATGTCCAACTGTTCAATGTTTCAGTACTTTTTGCACAACTTGCTGTTCTCTAACAAGGAGCTCAACGGAAAAATTCACAACAGGTGTTTGATCCATGAATCGACCAATACATTTCCTGGTTGCATTAGAATTGGTATTTAAACAGTCCTCTTCATCATGCTGTTCACATTTTGACATCATGAGCCCAAGACGACACCTAACAACACACCACCAGGCAGAGGCATCATTGTCTTGCATGGGCCAGGGAGCACGGACGCTGGACGAGGGACCAGTGGGCCTCAGTGCTGTTCTCTGATTAAAGTAGATTCACGTTGAGCAGAAAAGATGGCTGTCAACGATGTTGGAGACGTCAAGAACGGTGCTATGCATCAGCCACTGTTGTCAACAGACGAGCCTTTGGTGGTGGCGGTGTTACAGTGTGGGCAGGTGTGTCTAGTCAATACAGAACTGCCCTACACTTTGTGAATGGTACAGTGACAAGCCCATACTACCTGAATAACATCATTAATCCAGTCATTGTGCCCCTGCATGAACAACACAGGCCAATTTTCATCTTCATGGACGACAATGCTCCAGCTCATCGAGGTGGCATCATTAGGGAACAGCTGCTGGAGACTGGGGCACCTCAAATGGAGTGGCCTGCACTTTCTCCAGACCTGAATCCCATAGAAAACCTATGGGATCAGCTGAGTCGCCGTGTAGAGGCTAGTAACTCTGTACCCCAGAACCTCAATGACCTGAGGGCCGCCCTTCAAGAAGAGTGGGGGGCCATGCCTCAGCAGACAATAATTTGACTTGTGAACAGCATGAGACGTCGTTGTCAAGCTGTAATTGATGCTCAAGGGCACATGACAAGTTATTGAGACATTGACATTTTTTGGTGTGGTAAACCCACCACTGTTGTTGGCTTTTGTTTCAATCAGTTGTTTGAGATGAGGAAATCACCATTGCATGCTTCTACTTAAATGCCCTACTTTCATGATATAATATCACTGTAGCGTGAACTTTTTACATTTTCCATAAATTTCACCCGAAAGCCAAATATCCCTAACTTTTTGTGAGTAGTGTATGTATGACCAATGTATATGTATGTTACAAATAATCTCCTGAACTTGAACTTGAACATTTTGGGATGCCAAACTCAAGACACAGTTTATCCGACGGCCACTGGGGGGAGGATCCGACTCTCCGATGCAAATATGCATTCGGTGTGTAGTAGTTTGTAGTGTAGGAGAATTAAGTAGGTTTATTCATTTTATAGATATGCTCACTACATTCAGTATCTTCATGTCCATGCTGCTTTAAGGTGCTGTCCCTCTAACTGACTTCAGCCAAAAGGGTCCCGATCTCGATAGACTTGAGTTGCAGCAAAGAGTTCCACAGAAAAGGCACCTTAAAGTAGTAGCTTTGGCTTTATGGCCTACTAGGTGTAACTCAAGATTAAAAATTCTCATTCACTGTGATTCCTGTAGGCGGGGAGGGGTGTCGTTGTGTGATTCTCTCAGTAGCGGACGTTGCATTCAGGCTCGCTGGCCGTGCTGCACTGTCTGCTCAGGGGGCTTTCCCCATCACACTTCCAAGCCTTGTCTTTTGAGCCCGTCTCCACGCCCAGGATCTGCCGCTGCACCAGCTTGAAATAGAGCCCCCCGCTGGCCATCAGCTGGCTGTGGGTCCCCTGTTCCACTACACAGCCTCCATCCATCACCACGATGCTGTCTGCTTTCTCCACAGTGCTGAGGCGATGGGCGATCACCAGCACTGTGTGCTTCCGCATGACCCTGTTCAGAGACTGCTGAACCTGGGGGGAAATCAAATAGATGGAAAAAAAAAAACCAACGTTGCCGTCAAATAGTCCACGCATCATGTTTTTTGGGTTTTTTTTTTCATGACCATGAAAAATTACTTTGTTTATCTTTTTCTGGATTTGGCATCAATGTAACCACATAACCCCCGCCACTGCTGGAACCCTAAAGTCTGGGCTTCCAGGGACCACGTCAAAAAAGTATTAAATTATTTTATATTATACCCAAACATTGTTGATGGGAAGTGCTGACGAAATGCACCTCAGGTGACTGGATTCACACACCAGCTCTCAGGCCAGCTGTGAGGACAAAATGTCTTTCTTGGGTCTCCACCCCCTTTCCATTCTTTCTTCACCTTCTCAAATGGTCATGGCCATGGAAATCGGCATAACCAACCCGTTTTCAATTTCACTACAGCTCTGACCCCTTTTCCTAATTTTATTATATCTCCCAGTTATACATTTGTCAGAAAATGATAATTTTACCAGAAAAATACCACGTCAGGAAGAATACAAGGGTCATAGAAGACAATTCAATTACAATGTGTTCACTTTCGGCGTCCAGGGCACTGGTCGCCTCATCCAGGATGAGGACATGTGGGTTGCGGATGAGCGCTCTGGCGATGGCCACTCTTTGCTTCTGGCCCCCGGACAACTGGGTCCCTTTCTCTCCCACGCCTGATGGATAAAAGAGAGGAATATTACTCCCACACACATGCAATACCAACAAACTGATAGTGTGCCGTGAGAGCTTGTCGGGGGTGCAGTGAAAACATTTTCAAATTACACTTAAAATAAATTCATAATGGAAACCAGCTCCTGTGTTGCGAGATCCAAATTGCAAGTCTGCACTAATTCATTAGTTCCCATGAGGATACCAGTTCTGACTCTTAAAAGTGACTACTATATGTAGTAATAAAAGGTTCAACTCTTTTTTTTTTTTTTGAGATTCGGTTCTTGACCTGTTGCTCAGTAAAAATTAGCTCAATTTCTAGATTAGTTTCATTTGATTCGGTCAGTTTAATGCCCGGTGAACAAGAGAAGAGTAGAATTCTCGCAAGAATCATTTAATTTTGTCAAAATTATTTATTTTGGTGGACTGCTAAGAGTAAATCAGTTACATTAAATATGAATTGTGCGAAACGCCGCTGCTTTCTTTGTCTTGTACTTTAATCTAGTCCTCAGTAATTACTTTAAGTTTGTGAGTTGCTCATCCCCTTTTTTGCGACTCTGCCACAGCACACTTTTTAAAATGAAATACTCCTAAGGCACACCACCGTCCTGTTAACCACGGTGTGATACATTGTGCTACAGGAAGTCTAATAATGACCTGTTTTGTAGCCTTCGGTGAGGGTACTGATGAAGTCATGAGCATTTGCTTTGGTGGCGGCCTGCACCACTGCCTCCATGGGAGTGTCGGTCAGGCCGTAGGCGATGTTCTCTTCAACTGTCCGGGCAAATAGCACAGGCTCCTGACCCACCAGAGCCACCTGCAGAAACACAGCGGTGTACACTATAACGTCTGTCCGTTCGCATTTCCACATCAGGGTCGCAGCATGATGCCTCAGGCGTTGAGGCTTACGAACTGACTTTGAATTTTTCTGGATGGTTGAATTTCCGGAATAGGGAAATGGCCCTGGCTTGTTTTTACTCTTGTATCATCTGTTAAATTGTATGTTCCGGGGTCTCTCTTAAAAGATATTTCGCTCTCAAGCTATACATGAACTCGACCCTTTGTAATTATACCATGTTTTGAAACCTCTGTTGTGACATTTTTCCTTGTCATTGTTGTCATCAGAAAACCCAAGTGGCTTTCTGCTATGGTAACATTACAAGGAAACAGGAAATAGTCTTTTAAGTTTGTCATCCTCATTATCTGTAGCATATTCTGCCTCTATTCATTGAAACCATGAAATAGTTAAATGACCGTACAATTAATAAATCACCATAAAATAGCTTTAAGCTCAAGAAAGTGTTTTACGCATTTATAGGTTATATACATTTCACCAAAAGTATCTTAACAAATGACTGTACACTACACACTTTGAATGCATTGTGTCTGCAAAATAATGGTCATTAAACCCTATAACACTTTCTTTATATTTACGAATGCATGGTTTCAATTTCCAATCATACATTTCAAAACAATGGGTTTAGGGTGAAAAACAAACAAACAAACAAACAAACAACGAAAAAAGGCAGAGCCCACTGACCATGGAGTGGAGGTAGTCATGCTGGTAGGTGTACACGGGCCTGCCGTCCAGCAGCACCTGGCCCTGCTGAGGGGGATAGAAGTTCTCCAGGAGGCTCACGCAGGAGCTCTTCCCACTGCCCGAGGGACCCACCAGCGCTGTCACCGTCCCGGGCTGCAGAGTGAATGAGACACCCTGCAGAACACAAACTCAAAGTTTAATTCCTGAATAAAAAAATAAAACATATTTTTAAAAAACTAGGATATAGGGACAAAAGAGTAAATGATGGCATTAAGCATGGAGAGAGTCCTGTCATCTGTTATAACACCATGGACTCTTAGTTACTCTAACTGTAATGACTTAGTAAGTACACAGTGAGAATTGATAATTTATATGCCTATACAAACAATTTATTCTGTGCATAGAATCGCACTTTGTGTGTGTGTGTGTATATAT
Source organism: Zeus faber (assembly GCF_960531495.2). Classification (NCBI taxonomy): domain Eukaryota; kingdom Metazoa; phylum Chordata; class Actinopteri; order Zeiformes; family Zeidae; genus Zeus; species Zeus faber. Next base: position 28,523,562 of record NC_137203.1, on the reverse strand, counting down.
ATATATATATATATATATATATATATATATATATACATATATATATATATATATATATATATATATATATATATATATATATATATATATATATATATATATATATATATATACATATAGAGGGATATTTGGCTTTCGGGTGAAATTTCAGGATGAACCTAAAATGCACTATAACCTTTACAGGTGAACTTCATTTGACCTTCTCTAAACTTTTGAATGCACATGTCCAACTGTTCAATGTTTCAGTACTTTTTGCACAACTTGCTGTTCTCTAACAAGGAGCTGAACGGCAAAATTCACAACAGATGTTTGATCCATGAATCGACCAATACATTTCCTGGTTGAATTAGAATTGGTATTTAAACAGTCCTCTTCATCATGCTGTTCACATTTTGACATCATGAGACCCAGACGACACCAAACAACTGATCAACAGTACCTCGCCATTGCGAGGCTTCAAATAGGATGTTCTCAGAGGGAAGTGGCCACTGAGCTTAGAGTGTCACAGAGTGTCATCAGCAGGTTGCAACAGAGATACAGAGACACTGGAAGAGTCACAGAAAGGCATAGAAGTGGACGTCCTTTGGCCACATCCCACACTGATGAGCGCTTCATTGTGAACAGTGCCCTGCGAACCGGATGATGATGCCACTCAACTCCAGGCACATTTAAAGGAGGTGAGATGCTCCCAAGTATCACGTCTGACCATTCAAAACCGTTTACATCAGCATGGTCTGCGTGCCAGACGACCTGCAAGGGAACCTGACCACACCACCAGGCACAGGCATCATCGTCTTGCATGGGCCAGGGAGCACTGACCACTGACCAGTGGCCTCAGTGCTGCTCTCTGATGAAAGTCAATTCACGTTGAGCAGAAATGTTGACTGCCAACGATGTTGGAGACGTCAAGGAGAGCGCTATGCATCAGCCACTGTTGGTGGTGGTGGTGGTGGTGTTACAGTGTGGCCAGATGTGTCTAGTCAATGCAGAACTGCCCTACACTTTGTGAATGGTACAGTGACAAGCCCATACTACCTGAATAACATCATTAACCCACTCAATAAGTCGACTTGTGAACAGCATGAGACGTCGTTGTCAAGCTGTAATTGATGCTCAAGGCCACATGACAAGTTATTGAGACATTGACATTTTTTGTTGTGGTAAACCCACCACTGTTGTTGGCTTTTGTTTCAATAAATTGTTTGAGATGAGGAAATCATCATTGCCTGCTTCTACTTAAATGCCCTACTTTCATGATATAATATCACTGTAGCGTGAACTTTTTACATTTTCCATAAATTTCACCCGAAAGCCAAATATCCCTAACTTTTTGTGAGTAGTGTGTGTCTGTGTATATATATATATATATATATATATATATATATATATATATATATATATATATATATACACACACACACACACACACACACACACACACACACACACACACACACACACACACACACACACACACACACACAAACAAAAAATTAATTTAACATTTCATTTACCTCGTAAGATTTTTTTCGTATATGAAAATGTTAATTTATTGAGATTTAAGATTCTGATCTGAGCCCTCTTTTAACACGCACCTTCAGGACATCCGCTTGGGGGCGCGTGGGATATGCAAATTTGACGTCCTTGAACTCCACCAGGCCCACACATGACTCGGGGTCCTCCGTGCCGTTGTCCGGGTGCTTGGGCTCCCTGTCGATGTACTCAAACACCTTCTCGGCCGCCCCCACTCCTTGCATGAGCCCCGTGTAGACGGATGAAATGCTCTGCAGTAAATGTAAATGTAAATATACAGATTTGGGTCCATAAAAAAAGTTTGGGGGATGTTGCGGGTTATTAGCCACAGATGATAATTCGTAAAATACCTCAAGACATTCCCCAAGCTCCAGCTCGTATATGATGAAAGAGATCAAGGTCCCCCCACTCATCTGACCGGTGACCACTAGGTGGCCGCCGTAGTAGAGGATCGCAATTTGAAGAGCTAGCTCAGAAACCTGAAAAAAACAAACAAACAAACTCTCATTGGGGTGGTTTGGTGGACACAGACTAGGCCTTATCTTAGACTGAATCACACTTTTAATAAGGACTAACTGAAATGGACTTTCTCAGACGTGCCCTAGTCTTGGTTTAAAGAAATCTATATTTATGGGGCGCGCCATAAAGTCAAGGGATTGGTCTCATCCCATATACCTACACAACTGGACCACATGTAGCAGGCGTAGGCCAAGGCCTGTCGCTTGTTGAGCCGGAACATGACCATGAGCTTGGCGTGGTAGGAGTCGGCCTCGCGCTCCTCACCGGCGAAGCTGCGCACGGTCCTCATCGACGAGATGGTCTCCTCTGCCACTTTGTTGGCCTCGGCCAGCGCCGTCTGGACCTCTTTGGTCAGCCTCTGGAGATAAACGTTGATGATGAGAAATGTATAAATATATGGAAAACACACATATATATATATATATATATATATATATATATATATATATATATATATATATATATACACATTATGCTACAACTGTTGGTACGAACGTCTCAAAACGGTTCTATTTGCAGCTGCTCAGAGAATAATCCGCCTGTTTTGAATTAGACTTAAACCTTTGATCTCTGTCTATCTCTGTGATTTTATTCTGCCTATTTAAGTTTAAGTAGTTATTACTACAATTTAAGTTGTAACCTCGAACCTACACCCACGTGGGTTGTAGGTTTGAGGTTACAACTCCTGCCATGTAGAGGTGCATGGGCATGTTTTAAAATGCACTTTTACCCTTGATCTCTGTTTTAATAACATGTTTCTATCTGTTTTTAACTTTTTATTTCTATGCTTTCATATCATACCATTTATGGCTTGTGTACAGCACTTTGAATTACTCTTATGTATGAAATGTGCTATACACGTGTTATCCCATTGATTTACTACCTAAATTACACTGAAAAATAAGACAACGCCCAAGAATACAGCATGATAAAAAAAAAAGGATTTATTTACACCTGATAGATGGAGACAATGTATTTTGCCCTACCGAGTTTCCTGAATTGCAGCTGTAGTTCAAGCATTCTATGCATGCTGTGCAGGATTTTCCACATTTCTGATGCATTTTGACATAATGGCCTCCTGCTTTTTACACCAAAATTAAGCATTTTGGGGCTGGTGTGGTGTTATTGTTGAACTGAAAACGAGACCAAAGGCTATTCAGGCCTTTGCTTAAAAGTCGCTGTGAAACCAAAATGCTTATTGTGAGTTGCAATGGCGATGGTGTATGTTAATAAGAAATGGAAGTACATGGGACACACAGGGCAACCTGGCCTTTAAACTTTTGAAACAATGGGTTTGCAGATGGGAAAGTCTTCATCTGGGTTAACTAACGAGTAAAAATCAGCACCAATAATTGAATTGGATTGAAAGACACATGACACACCTTATAGTACTCCCCATAGATCTTGGAGATGATGCCAATGAAGGGGAAACCCATGATGGTCACGAGCGTGAGCTTCCAGGAGAGGCCGAACATAAAAATGAAGAAGCCCACTCCCTTGATCGCGCTCCTCAAGAAGATGTTGACGTTCTGGGAGACAAGGTCGCTCACCTGGGTCGTGTCGGCGGTCAGACGCGACGTGATGTCGCCTGCAGCGGGGAGAAAGGAAGACCATCGGGTAGACTGATGGATGGAAGGACGGACAAGACAGGTATCACTCGCGGGATGACACTAACCCGTGTGGTTGGCGTCGAAAAAGCCCATCTCCTGCCTCATCAGAGACCGGAACAGCAGGTCTCGGAGGCGGAGGTTCAGCCTGGCAAACGTCAGTGTGAAGACTCCGCCGCGGACCCCGATGGCAATCGAACTGAAGTATTAAAGCAGATGCTGACGTCATAAACATTGCATACGCAGATTTGTATAAACGATCGATCGCAGGTGTGTTTACCTGGCCAAGGCCAGCACCGAGAGCGTGAGGAGTGGCTTGGCGAAGTACTCCATGCTTTGGTGGACCACGATGCCCTCGATGGCCTTCCCAGTGTAGTAGGGTATGAAAGCTTCACCTGTGTGGACACAAGAGAAGAAGCCGATCATCTCTTAATGCTTCTGCCTGAGCCAGTAACAATCAAAATAGGCATCAACTTTTAGTTTATTTACCTAAATGAGTAAAAGATTCTCTCTGAAGTTGATGTAATTAAGATTCTGAATAAACTGTCACGGGATGTGTTTACTTAAAGTTTGTCAGTTTGTAAGAGTTTGTAACTTGGCAATTATTGTAACAATATTTTGGATGTGAAATATAGTATGCTTTACGTATACTATATATGCTGGAAGTGGTAATCCATATGATTATTTTGCTTAAAAAACAATCCCAATTTTGATGCTTCTGTGAACTGGCACTTCTTTAAAACATAACCATTCATTGAATTTGCATTGTGCATGTGCTCCTCTATATGCTGTTTCCATTGTTGGTGGTGGGGTCCGCCTTTCCCAGGTAAGCTGCCGATATGGATGAACATTCACAAAAAATGACGGCACCCTTGAATTAAAAAAAATATCCCCACCCCCTTCAAGTTACCAAGAAAAAAAATAATCAATGAAGTATACTTTTCAGAAAATCACTTCACCATTCTAGAGCAAAGACATGACGATGGGAAATATACGGTAATGGTAGTTATGGAAATATATAGAAATGGAAAAACTCTGGGGCTTGAAGTGTAAAACCCGCAACAGATTAGATTAGATTAGATAGATACTTTAGTTATCTCCTGAGGTAAATTCTGCACGTGTCCCAGCAGCACACATCAGAAAAATTATGTGATCACAATAAAGTAATACAGATAAAATACAAAATTGACCAAAGTTTTGGCCTTACAGTGGTACCTTGACTCACGAGTTTAATTCGTTCCGTGACAGAGCTCGTAATTCAATCTGCTTGTATAGCAAATCAATTTTCCCCATTGAAATTAATTGAAATTCCATTAATCCGTTCCAGCCCCCAAAAAAACAAAATTCAGAACAGAACAAAATTGTAATATGCAATAAACAGTAAGACAAAAAAAATCAATAAACAATAATCCACTAAACCAATAAACACTAAAAAATTTGAAATGTAAAAGCAAGAAGTGTGTGTGTGTGTGTGTGTGTGTGTGTGTGTGTGTGTGTGTGTCCTATAAGTACAATAAGCAGAGTAGATTTGACAAATATATACAGTGGTATATATACAAATTATGTGTATAACTAAGTAGAAACAAAATATATGAATGACCAGTCATTCTGGGTTAATGCACTCACAGACAGCAGAGATGGTGAGGAAGAGTAAGGCCACCGATAGGAGATGGGCATCCTTGCTGCAGTAGGACAGCAGGCGGCCCAGCGTGGCCCCTGTCTGGCCCTTCTTCTCCCGCTCCTCCTCCACCCTCTCCGGTCCCACCAGGCCCTCGGTCTCCTCACAGTCGACGTTCACCACGACGTTCGGCACCACCTTCCCCAGGAGCCCCCAGAGGAAAATGACCCCAAAAGAGGCCCCACAGGTCCAGCAGAACAGGCCCAGGAACCAGGGCTGGTGGACCAGGGGCCCCTGCTCAGCCAGCATTAGCAGCTTGGCCAGGGCAAAAGTGACCATGGTCATGCAGATGAGGAGGACCAGCGTCGACAGGTGGGAGACCCGGCGTGGGCCGTCCTCCCTATTCCACAGGAGCCCCGCGGAGGCCCCCAGGAGCAGGGAACCACGGACCACCACAGCCCCCCAGAGATCCAGCACCGAGAGGAGAACGCTGAAGTCGCGAGCATCCTCCGAGAAGGTGGAGAAGTGTGATCCGTGGCAGTACAGCACGGTGCTGACCATCAGGTCCACTAAGGTGAACGACAAGGTGACACTCAGATTCAGTTTGATGCCCATGACGATCACCGGGCTCGGGGTGGTGTTATTGACAGGGGGAGCAGCCTCAGGTTCCCTGTCCCGCAGGGAAGAGAGGAATGCGTACGCTTCAAGTGTTCGCTGCTTGATGAGGAGTCAGTGGAAAGGAGGATCGTGAGTCTAATTGACCACTATTACACTCAAATGTGTCACGGTTGCATAAACAATCCCCACGAGTCGCTCCACGAGTCACCTCGAGTTTGGTCGTTGCCCCTGGTCCACGCGCCCTTCCTCACGCATCACAAATGGCAAGTGGTGGTGCGAGACTCGCGAACGATTCGCTCGCAGCGAACGAATCTTTCAAAATGAGTCCGGCGTCGGACGTCACTCCGAAAAAAAAAAAAAAAAAAGGAATGAAAAGAAGTCATGAGGACTCTTTCAAGTCCCGGACGAAATAAAGGGCAGGAAACGTACCGCAATGCAAGACGCCTGTCCTATTTCCACCAAAACGCTTCCACTTAAATAAACAGTTGCGACAGAATCACATTATTAGCGGAGGGAATTCAATTCGCGACTCTGAGCGAACCCACTCTTCTGGCTTTCGACTGCCGTCCACCTCAAGTCCGTCCTCGCTCGCCGTGCGTTCAACCAACTGGATTCAAACGAACGAAGAGCCGCTAAACCGAACGACTCTTTTGTACTGTGTGACTCGTCAGAGACCGAATCTGGAAAAAAAAGAGTCGAACTTTTCAGCACCACTGTAAAGCCGGCCGTTGCCTACGGAGAGAGATCAGACTCAAATGTATGGGTGGCTATACTTATTGGCTTTGTAGAGGTCTTCTTACAACGTATTCCTCTTGTTTTCTATTCTTCGAAACGTTGAAATGATTTCAGCGAGGTACACCACAGCATATTCAACGGGACTACTGTAAAGTGAAGGCTACAAGCTGGATCCCTGTTGTTGCGGAAGCTACGTTTACGTGTAGCTCCGCCCACAATACCTTCTTTGGGGGTGCATTCAAGAACACTAGCGGCTCACCTGGATACAATTCATGTTCTTGAATTTCCTATATCATAATATTTATATGTTATAATCTCATCTGGATCATTGTGCTTAATGTACCTTTGAATAATAGAATAAAGCCCCCCCTTCGAACTGTACATAGTATTCCGCGTTGCACTACTGTACACACACACACATACACTTTGCTTATGTATATTTTTGCTCTATCATTGCACCGCATCGTGTATTTATTCAAGTAAATAAGTAGATGTCATCCTATATATTATAAATATATTAGATGTGCCACCTGAGCTGTAATTTTGTTTGCACCGTATGAGGTCATTTCCGAAAATATTTTAGAGGCTTATTTACTGTGCAGAATATAGAAGAAAGCTATATGAAAATGTCGATAATAACCATCATAGTATGACAGTTAAGTCAATAAAAGTGATAGACAGATTATTTTTTACTAAATTATCCGTGATAACAGATTTTACACAAGTCATTTGCACAAATGAAATAATATATTTATTGAAGACTATTACAGATGAAAAATAAAAATGATTTGAACCATTACAAAATAGGACCAAATAACTTATATCATTAACATGAAAACAAATGAATAACAGTTGTTTTTTTTCCTTCAGAAGTAGGACGCCAGAGGAGCAGGTGTCCTGGAACCCACTCCTGTCTGTTCTGGCAGAGATCTTCAGTCGCAAGTCTCCCTCCGTCTACGCTCTATATACACACACTGTTCAGGGGGAACTTTCTGCATTCTGAGTGCTGGTCTGCCGAAGCTTTTTGGGTCCTGCCGCCTAGGTTTTACTTCCCATCAGTCCATCTAAGGTCTTGGATAGCTTGGATGGACCTGGAGTCTATTCCACCAACGTTGGTCGCTGAATCTTATAACACCTTCCCCACTCCTACCCCCTACCATCAGGGGACATCCGACACCGGCAGGGGATACTCTAAATCTGTCTTTTTGTCTTCTGAACTGTGCTCGGTGGCCAGTACGGTCTCCACGGGGAAAGACAAGTACAGGCTCTCTTTCAGTTTCTTGGGCGACGGCGACTCTCCCGAGCCGAACATTGGATCTTCGATCTTAAAAGTCATTGAGGGCATATTCCGTAACCGGCGTTTGGCGTTCTTCTTCTCCTGCTTGTACGCCATGTTCATGTTGGCCATCACCTGCAAAGGCAACACACGTATACATGGATGAATATGTCGACTATAGAGCCAGAAAGCTTTGGAGAGTCAGTTGCTTACCAGCTGCTTGACACAGTTCTGCTGTTCCTGTATGATGGTCATATAGGCAGCAGCTTCTTCCTTTGTGGAGTAAACATCCTGCTCCTGGTCGCTACAAGCAAGGAGGCTGAGCTTCGTCTGGGGGGGAGAGAGATAGGGAAAGGGAATTCAATGATGGATTCGAATTGCAGATTTTAAAACAGAAATATAGTCTGCACACACACACACACACACACACACACACACACACACACACACACACACACACACACACACACACACACACACACACACACACACACACACACACACACACACACACACACTTTAGTAGATGCTTTTTTTTTTGTCTTAGATCATTTGTCCTTGGGTCATTTTTGATGAGCAACAGGCCAAAGAAGATGTACTTTATTGCCCAGTTAAAACTTCAAAGTAAGCTTCTCTAAACGTTAGGTCACTAGCAAACAAAACATTTAAAATTAATGATCTTACTGTTAACTATAAACTTGATTTCATGCTTTTAACAAAAATGTAGTTAGACGAAAACAGCAACACAACAGTCATTGAAGCACGTTCTCCAAATGATAGCTTCTATCCATCAGTGAGGCGGGGCAGACAGGAGTAGCCGCCATCTGTTCAGATCAGTTCAACTGTACCAAGGTTGACCAAACAGTTTTCTTCTTTTGAATATCTGGCCTTTGTCCGTAACACTGAAACTTCAGTTCTTACTCTAACTATCACATTTCCCCCGAGAATTCTCTGAATTGGCATTGCTTATCATCACCAGTTATGATAGAATAATATTGAATAGTGACTTAAACATCCATATAAACAACAGGGTGGATCCCAAGGCTGTGGAACTCATCAACTTACTGGGCAGTTTGGAACCAACGCAACATGTTACTGAGGCTACACATCAACATAGTAACACATTTGACCTGGTTGTGATGAGAGGGTTAACCACTGATAAAGTGCCAGTGTCTAATATTAATGTTTCTGACCACTATTATATTATTATTATTCTTTTGCTCATTTGATTGTAAGAAACTGTAGCTCGAAAACTGTTCCTAGACGCAACAGCAGAACTGAAATTCTCAGAGCTTGTAAGGGAACTGGATTTTTGTTATCTTAACTGCTCAGAACATCAAATAGGTGATGCTATCAATAACAATCTGATTAATACACTGAACAAAGTGGCTTCACCGAAGTCAAAAAAGAGGTAAAGTGGTAAATCCTCACCATGGATAGATAGCTCTGTCCGGAAGCTCCAGAGATCATGAACAGCAGCTGAAAGGAAATCTGGACTTGACGTCCATCCTAGCATTTATAAAGAATCCTTATTTGTTTATAACAATACTGTACGTGCGAGTGAGAGTAACCATAGAATACTGTTTTCCACCGTCCTCATCCTGTTGCTGTTATTTTAAGCCAAGCATCTGCAAAAAAATGCTAGGAATTTGCTGTTTTTTTAAAAGCAAAATTATAACTATCAGGTATTCCTTCTGGTGGTTCCACTTCAATAGTCAACCCTATAAAAGAAAGCATCCATGAGTACTATGAGTACTACTTAGTAGTATTTATTTTGCAGAGCTCTGTAGCTCTGTTTAAAATGGTTTTTAATCATTAATACATCACTTGAGACTTGATTTTTTTTTCTTCCCTGATTCTTTTAAAACTGCTGTTGAAGAAACCACACTTGGACTGTGGGGTCCTAGGTAAATACTGTGAGATAAAAAATGCACATGATCATCTATTTGAATGATGTATTACATGTTTTATAGAGGACAATAGCCTTTTTATGTTACATGGCTTTAAAAACATTGCTTCTGGGTTTTAATGACCTTCTCAGAGTTTAGAGACTGTTCTTTCTAAACAATGTAAATTGTAGTCTTGAAGAACCAGATGTGTAGAGCTAAGGATAACCCCAGGGGGGCTTAGAAGAGCATTGTGTTTGTTTTATGGCATAGTAGGATTGCATCTGTGGCCAGAGTTTGATTGTTAAATCACTGTATGAGGGTAACTCCCTGGGAGACATTTGAGGGGCACAGTCTTGTAAATGACACCTGACCAATGGCACACAACCTCTCTTTGGTATAAAACTCTCTTTGTCAATAGTTGGGAGTAACTGATCAGAACACTGCTTTGAAGCATGACTGTATCTTTCTCTTTATTCTGCAGAATAAATATCTTTAATACTCTCAGTTTTGTTTTCCTGTAGCGGGCAGGTTAACCTCACCGACCACGCAGGAGAATTTCTCCAACAATACGGGTCCATAGCAAACCTTCCTTATTTTAAAGTAATGTACTTGAGAAAGTCTCTAATCAAAAGTCTCTAATCGAATTTACAACTTGAAATCAATTTAAATGTAAATGAAAACAGAATTTTGGAGAATTTTGGTTTCAGTCACAGCACAGAAACTGCTCTTGCCAAAATAGTCAATGATTGAAGACATAGCAGTAATTTCAACAAGCTTTCTGTTCCGTTTCTTTTGGACTTGAGCGCAGCATTTGACACCATTTGATCCCAATATTCTCATAGATCGTCTGGTAAACTGGGTTTGACTTCCTGAATGTGTCCTGAACTGGGTCACAACTTATATCACAGGGAGGAAGTTTTTCATCTGTCTTGGCGATCATGTATCAGAGAAACATGATATAACTCCCGGTGTTGCACAAGGGAGATGACTTGAGCCTTTGCTTTTCTCACTTTACATGCTTCCATTCAGTGATATTATCAGAGAACATGATGTTAATTTCCATAGCTATGCCGATGATAGACAACTGTATATTTCTATGTAGCCAAATCTTGCTGAAGCCGAAAGTGCTCTCACTACTTGCTCACACTACTCGCTATAAATGTTTGGAATTTAATTTCTTAAAACCAAATGAAGATAAGACAGGCCCTTTTGGTCTTCCCCAACGCCCAAAGGGAGGAACTCTCTGCTTGATAAGCTGAACGCCTGGGTCCCAGGTTACCAGAGCAGCATTTTTTCTTTTTAGAAACATTGCGAAATTGTGATTAAGACTAGAGGCACACTCTGTAGCCTCTGTATTTATTTCTTGTCTTATTTTTTGTAAATGCATTTTGCTTGTTTGCTTCGCTTTTATTGTTAATATCTGATCGACTTTTAATGTAAAGCAGTTTAAGTTGCATGTCGTGTATGAAAGGTGCTATACAAATAAAGGTTATTATTATTATTATTATTATTGTTATTATTATCATCACGATTATTATTAGTATTATTGATAATAAATAAGGCTGCAGGCAGCAATACACAGGGTCCAGTTTAGTTGTTTTTGGTACGTATTACAGTTTTCGGGGTTCTCTGAAACGCAGCACAATTTTCCGAGTTTATGATGAACGCTGCATCAGCTCACCCAGTCTGTCGCCTCCTAGTTGCTCGTCTCGCGGAGCAACCACTATGCAGTCTACACAGTGCAACCCTCCTGTCTTTAAAACAACGGTCTATGTTTGCCTGTAAACCAGAGCTTCTCGTTGTTTTTACGCCCCGTGTTGTCAGTAGAAATAAAGCTGCACTCTCAGTGTTGGATGGTGTCATTTTAGGCAATGATGTCGTAGTGACAAAAAGAAGACCGTTTCATGCTGTTGGGGCAACAATGATAGAGTGACGCGTTGACGACTTTCTGTGATAATTTATCGTTTTCTGAGTCCTAGTTTTCCGATGCGTTCCGAGTCCATGAAACCCATCATGGACTCCTGCAGTTTGAATGTTACGACTTCCTTGAATTCTGCAAAGTAAGGGGGGACACAACAAACAGCCCTACTCAACAGGCCCATCTCACATTTCACCACCCGACTGAAAGTTTTAGAACCTTGGCGTATCTGCAACACACAATACAATCTGAACTTTGTGCTACTTCCGGTAAAATGTTATTGGTTTTTCACTAATTCCTGCTCCAAATGTAGATTGATATGAATAAAACTTGAACCACAACATGTTTGAGACGTCCTTGTTCTTACGAGACCTCAACCATGTCCATGGGTCTTGCGGATGTCGTGAGCCAGACACTTTTAGCCCGAAAAATGCCAAGGAGAATAATAATCAAAATCCAAACAATAGCAATAGGGTTCCAATAGAAACTCTACAATAGGACCCCTAATAAAAGCAATTATGGAAAAAGATTAATGCGAAACGATTTGAATAACAAAATCAGGGGGAATAGCACAGGTTTTCAACTATCCCATTTTTTCCCCAAGGCCTTTTCAAGCACTTCAGCACAAAATAGGCTCTTTTCAAGGCATTCCAGTACTTACATTTCTGAGGATGAAATGCAAGTACTTCAAGCACCTCAAGGACCTGGTAAGAACCCTGAACCCTGAGCGCTTAAGTAAATCAACGGCCGACAAAATCCTCATTGTCGTCATCATTGGGGGAAATTTCATTAAAATATGGTTTTACCTCGTTGGGTACATTAGCCTTCCTGTTGAACATGAGGGAGTAAGGGGCGAACATGGTCGTGGGGTTGGTGGATGTTCGGAACAGGAACAGCACTGGGTCCAAAAAGTCGTCCCACTCAGCCTGCTTCTCTGCCACCATCTGCGCAACGGCCTCCTTTAGGGTCCCGCTGGTGCGGTCGTGGAGTGGGTTGAGCTGGGGCTGCGCCAGAGGGCTCACCGTCTGCACCACACTCCACCGGTCACTCAGGAGCTCCGTCACCTAAGGAGAAGATCACAGGAGGTCAAGGTGAAAACGGAACCTCGCAATGGCGCGGAAAATGGAAGCTGTACTATGTTGTTAAAGTTATCACCTCATCGCAGAAGTCGACGTTCTGTGTACAAACTATCATTTTAGGTGCGCCGAACCTGGGTTAAAAAGAAAGGATGGATTTCAGTCTGCCTCAACGTCTACGGCTATTAACGTTTGCAAGACCTATCAAGACATTGTGAGGGATTGACAGTACCTGTATATGGATTTCGAAATGCATCTTGCCACGGAGAGGGCATCAATCTTTGGAATGGCAAAGGCCTCCACCCACTTACTAAAGTAATCGATGAGGATTATCGCACTAGTGTTGCCTTGATGGGTCTCTGGGAAGGGCCCTGGATAGAAGACAGACACAGGAGACAAACTGCGTGAAGAAATTGTAATAGTGTCGAAAGAAATTAAATCCAACACCCACACCCTTCAATGTCACTTCCTCTTGATCAATCGATGGTGTATATTTTGTAAACAATGGTTTATCTGTGCATTGTGTAGTATGGTGTGTCATGCTATTTTACATTAAATAACTAAAATAAAGTAGTTTAAAATCTCTTGTGAAAACGAACCCATGATGTCAATCCCAATGATGTCCCACGGCGCATCGACCTTGATGGGCCTCACTGTCCTTGCCATGTTTTTAGTCCTTTCTGTGTGTTGACAGGTTTCACACACTTTAATCTGAAGGACAAAAAATATATATAATTAAAAATCGAATGGAGGGGTATGACCGATATTGATCAACAACGATGGGGAGAAGTTTAGGTCTACCATCTTTGGGAAGGACTCACTTCTGTCCATCCAGTTATGAGCCCATTGGCCCTCCGATTGTTTAAAAGGATAAATAGTTCTTCATTTTGACGTATTTTATATTTATTGATCCCATTTTAAAAGGCAGACACGTCATTGCTTTAACAAATACAAATTACCGTAAATGTCAGAGGGACCAGGAGATCATTTTAAGGGAGGATTCTCACAATATCATACACATTTTCCAAAACAAAAAAATGGAGACAATGTTAATACGCACTGACAATGTAAATGCACTGTTAATGGTATGTTATTAGTTTTATTGGAGTCAATTCCAATTGTAGTAGAAATCAAATTCAATATTCTGATACAAAAAAACATCCTCAAAGGCCACACACTGAAGACGAATAACAGCACTTACCCAATCTACCACATCCTTGACAATCCCCAGCCAGTAGTACTTGCTCTGAATCCTGTGGACGGTCTTCTTCTGGCCCAGGTGCTGGCCGATGTCATTGAAGTGGCAGTCGAGGAAGATCTGCCTCTTCCTGTCAGCCTCTATCACAACCTCTCGCTTCTCTTCCTTCTTGGGTCCCACGTAGTACAATCTGCTGTCTGGGACATGGGATAATGTATCAATATCAATTATTTCACTTTATTTGGGGGGTCACTACTGGTGCTTTCATAAGATATTTACACACCAGACCTAGCCATCACCCCCTAATAATGGCACCGACCACAGGGTTTAGTCTAGCATAACAAAGTGAAATTCAAGGACTTTCAAGTACTTTTAAGCACTATTTTTAAATATTCATCACACAAAGAAACAAATATAATCAATTTCTATTATTATTGAAATATAATATAATCTTAATCTCATTGTCTATTATTTATATTAGTATAATCTATATTAAATCTTAAATTAAAGTACAAATACGCAAACACAAAATTACTCTTGTAAAGTACCCTGTTGACGTTTTCACTTAAGTAAGTAGATAAGTACTTCTCTTATTATTATTTATTTTATTTTATTTTATTTCTTGAACCTGCGCCGTCAGCATGCTAGGCATACAACACAGACTTTTTTCTTATTTTTTAATACTTTAAGTTCAGCTCAGCATATCCTTTGTTTTGCTTTTGATAGATATAAATATAAATCCTGATTTAAAGAATGTACATGGATGTAAATCTATATTTTCAAAACTAAATAAATATAAACCCAGATTTCATATGGATTACACCTGGATTTATTCATTCATTTTCTTTGAAACGTCGTGGGGTAAAAGTCGAAAGTCTTTGAAACTGAACATACTTAAATACTTGAAAATGTACTTAAGTTCTTGCACCGAGGTACATTGTTTCTTTCCAACACTGAATACAGCTTTAAAGACAAATACGACTAATATAACCGCACCACGTCTTACAAATGATTGGTTGACAGTAAAACTTACCTTCGACGATGAACTTCTGGGCATATCTTTTGAGATTCTTCTTGCGTATAGGGTTCATGGTCTCGGGGTAGCATCCCTCCGCCACCAGAGTGTAGATGTCACCGAGCCGATTGGAGCTGGACTCCACCACCTCCTCCTCGGCCACCTGGATCGACTCCACACTCAACATCTCCGCTTCCGACCGCGCTTTGCCAACTCGGGACGAATGTCAGATGGGACTTGATGAAACGCATAAACAGATTTATTCGGTAAGCGGGCGCGTGTGTGCGCGAAACACGACCCGCGGAGGTTGCGAACTGCTCCTGATGCGGCGAGAGTGCAACACCTAATAGCGATGGGTGAAACATTTCCTGTAACTAGTTCCCCTTCGGGATATGTTTTTCTAGTGATTCATTCGGACACAGTGTAATATGACAAAAGAGCAAGCCAAATATACATGCGAATAATTGGATTATGGAAAAAAAAAAAAAAAAAAAAAAAACATTATACCGAACTGTCCTGGGAAGTGTTCACAAATAATAATTTAGATCGTAGTTGTTTCCCATCGAACGCATTTACGTCCGGAACACAACAAATAACTCGAGTTCCGGGGGCGGTCCCGGTTGAAGTGGCATTGCGTCTATATTATTTAGTAAATATTATTGAGTTAAGTATACAGTATAAGTATACATGTATTTATGTGTGTAATATATACGTTTGAAAATGAAGAACAATGAAGACGGAAAGGACGTGTTCTATAATTGTAGTTGTTTCATGACCGACAATATTTTCCTCGAAGACTACAAGCTGCATGTTCGATTTTTGTCAGAGCGACAGTTCAGATCGGATTACCAAACAGTGGGTATTGTACCATAGGTAGAAGAACATAAACACGGTTGATATTCAGTGTAACATAGTGAATAGAACATTTCTAATCGCCTAGCAAGCGATTCTATTTTTCAGCTATGTTTGTTTTTTTTGTTTGTTTGGTTTTTTTTTTGCTCGTTTCAGGTGCTCAAGAGGTTTGGGTGTTTATCAGATGCACAGTTTGATGATGTCCTTAGAAAGGTAAGTTTTAATAATTCCTGAAGTCATTTGGGTGGAGGTCCTACCTTGGAGTTGAATACCTCACAGTGAGGCAGCTAAACATTATCGCTTTCAGTTCTTTTCTTGGTCGCAAGAAGTACTTCTTTGGAAGTCCCCTGCACCCCCTTCGACATCATCCCTGATTTAGATTAGATTAGTTTGGATTCAAATAATTGTCATTGCACAGAGTACAAGTACTGAGGCAACGAAATGTATTTCTCTGCGTTTTATCATCCTGGTAACTGACGTAGCTTGGAGTAGTGTTCTGCCATAGTGCCAAGTGTCTTGCTCAAGGACACATCATCACGCTACCAGGAGGAGCCGGTAATCGAACCGCCTCCTGAGCCATATGCATATATGGGACATATTTTCTTCAATTGCTAAAATGTTTGACATCATAAAGAGTGATCAAAACAAATGACTACTAATAGTTAATTTGTACATGGTGCTCTGGACATGATGTCCCTGAGCTTGGTTGTTATGAGATGACTGAATGCATCTTGTTTGCATTATAGATTATTTGATGTTAAGCTCTCTTACCTATTTTCTTTGTATTTTGTAGTTTTAGATGAATCTTATAATTGTTATTATTATCATTAATGTTTATTCTATTAATTATTATTTTATTCTATTTCAAAACTTTTTTGCATCGGCAGTAGGTGAGGGCTGTGTAGGGTGGGGGCCTGGGGGAAAATACCAAAATATGGAGGGACAATTATTTCCAATTTCATTGTATTTTAATGTTTTTGTACACAAATTTGCTAACTGCATTCTGTGTAAAACAGGGAGGTGATTATTTCCAATGTACTTTTTAGATCACAGATGAAGTGGAAAGGCGTACATTTCTTG
This sequence comes from Zeus faber, assembly GCF_960531495.2. Classification (NCBI taxonomy): domain Eukaryota; kingdom Metazoa; phylum Chordata; class Actinopteri; order Zeiformes; family Zeidae; genus Zeus; species Zeus faber. Next base: position 28,506,628 of record NC_137203.1, on the reverse strand, counting down.
TGGCCAAATCAGCAGAGAGAATAGCTGCCATAAGGGAAGGGTATAAGCCCCTCCATCCTCATGTCTACAATCTTCAAGTATTTATTACTTTCAGCTTACAGCACCTTCATTGATATATCATAAAGCTTTCAGAATAAAAACATCTAAATACAACCTATCCTTAGGAGTCATATCTCGCAGCGGAGTTCAAACAGATTGTCAACTATTGCCGGAGTAGTGAGGCCAATACAGAGGGACTGCTTGGCTTGTTGCAGGCAGAGAGCGGTGAGTTGAGGGGAAAAATTTAAATAAAACAATTCCTGTCGATAATGCAAACCATTAAATCAATGAGAACATTTTTTAATTTATGACCCCATTGTTTTGAAGCTCCAAGGGTGTATCGCCTCACAGTGTTCACGAAAAGCTTCTGTGATGAACTGATGGAGGAGCTGGAGCATTTTGAGCAGTCGCCAGCCCCCAAAGGGAGACCAAACACCATGAACCACTACGGCGTAAGACACCCCTTTCTAAATGGCTTCTACTTCTGAACACATTAACATAGACACTTGCTCAATACCAGTGGTGGAAAGTTACTGAGTACAAGTACTTTGTTACTGTAATTAAGCACATTTTTCAAGTTTTGGAGGCTTTCAACTTTTACACCCCTACATTTTAAAGCAAGTATCTATACTTTATACTACGTTTCTTTTACAGTTATGTTTCTTTAAGTAAGTACTGTAAGTAAGTGAATCTTTATTTAAAAAGCGCTTATTAAAACTTACTGTCACAAATTGTTTTAGGTAGCAACTACTCCGGTAGCAAAAAAATAAACACAATTGAAGGAAATTCGAACCAGACAGAATAGGCATAGAATAATTAAATAACATCAAATTAAGTAAAAACAAATAAAATAAAATAAAATAAAATAGACACCACAAGAAAGTAAAAAGCACATTGAAATATGACTTGGTGACAAGATGAACAGTCAAATTACATTTTTAATAAATGTTGAAAAAATCTGGATTTATAATTGTTTGTATTTTTTAAATGAATATGACCCCAGCTGTACTGTTTTTTCTTTTTTAAATTTTAATCATAATATGCATGAGCACTTATCTGCAGAAAAAAAGTTTATGGATTATTATAGAAATTGTTTTATCAGTGCACGGGATATAACAAGTACTTTCATTTGTTCAAGTTCAAGTTTAAACTTAAAGTACATTCAAGAGCAACTTACTTATGTACGTAAATGTCAATGTGGTACTGTCACTTATAATACGAGTCATTTTGTGGGATTTAGATTTTGTTGGATTATCTCATCCACATCAGGCTTCTGGCTCTTTCTCCACAGATCTTACTCAACGAACTCGGGTTCGACAAAGGCTTCTTCACCCCACTCCGTGAGCAGTACCTCCGGCCGATCACCTCCCTGCTTTACACCGACTGCGGGGGACACTGCCTGGACAGCCACAAGGCCTTTGCGGTAAAGTACGACGTGCACGAAGACCTGGACCTGAGTTACCACTATGATAACGCAGAGGTCACCCTGAATGTCTCCCTGGGAAAGGATTTCACCGAAGGCAACCTTTATTTCGGGGACATGAATCAGGTGACAAATTAATATTGACTACACTGCTAGTATGAGTAAGATTTTTTGATGAACTTTGCTTTATACATGTCAAAAGATACAACCAAAAATGGTTGATAATTGCTGCAGGAAGCAGGAAAATATAAATACAATGTAAACCTTGAACCACAAGAATACCAGCAAATAGAAAGTTACGAGTTTAAAGTTATAGTCCTTATTTGTAAAGACATTATAATTTGTCTTTACTTACTCAGAATCTGAGTCAAGCATAAGGTATGTATTGGGATTGATGGTAATCATAACAAGTATTCACGAAACACTTCAAACAATCTTGTGGCAGTTCTGCCTCGTGGCCCCTCGACACTCAGGCGATGGGGTTGAAAAATATTGTGAGCAAGATGGAACAAGCCCGGAGCAGATGGAAAACATGTCAGGGCAAGGGCTCCTCTCCCGTGTGTGGGGATGGGGGTTTTACCTGTTGCTCGTTGATTGCTCTAACAAGCAACAGGCGTAAAACCACCGTGATCCCGGGCCCAATTACCTAGACCCAGGACAGGTGTGGCTGCTTAAACCATATCACCCCCACACCACAAAGGACCCTTTTTGTCCTCCTTGATTCCATTTATACCAGTAGCTGGAATAAATAAAGTTGATTAACAGCACATGAAAGTCCTCACAAAATTTGTTCTGTCTTAAAACTAGTTACATTGTAAAACGAGTTACATATTTAAATCAAAGTCCTGCGACTGATCAAAGTGACTGACATGGTGCGGTGCCCCCCTTCCCCCAACAGGTACCCCTGAGCGAGACAGAGTGCTCAGAGGTGGAGCACAGGGTGACGGAGGGACTCCTCCACCGGGGGCAGCACATGCACGGGGCACTGCCCATCTCCTCCGGCCAGCGATGGAACCTCATCGTGTGGATGAGGGCCTCGCAGGAACGCAACAAGCTCTGTCCCATGTGCAAACGGACGCCCACCCTGGAGGAGGGGCCGGGCTTCGCGGATGGCTTCACGGGCGGGTCTGACGGTGCGCCGCCGCCACAGAACTCATCCTGCACACTGACGTGACACTGGGGGTGCAGGCTGCGGATTTTGTTATGTGCTTTGAGTTATAGACAAAATGTGTGTTCACTAAATTGGAAAACCCCTCGCAAATGAATAGATTTAATATAGGTAAGTATTACTGTATGTGTTTCTCCCTTGTTGCCTTTTCTGACAGTATCCATAGCCAGACTAGCCATCGGGAGCCCCGGGACAAATCCCGGTGGGCCAGTGGCTCTGTGGGCCGCCTGAGCAGCCCATTATACAAAAACAGGAACAAGAGAGATCAGAGAGATCTGCGTCACCAATCTACTTTGATTATGCACCAGCCTTTATAATCAAAGTGGGCTGAAAATGTGCGTCTCTCTCACCCGCCCCCCCACCCCTAACTGTTTAACTGCACATTAGAAGTACAAATGTGTACAGTCAGTACCTGAGTACCTGCCCTGAAGAGTAAGTTCTTCAAGTTGCGTGGTTAACATGATCAAATTAGCAATGGCAGTATCTGACTTATTTTCTGTGTTGAAATAGATTATACAGCCTGATCAAATATAGACATTTATGAAACACTGACTTCTTGAATCTAATAGGGTCACAGTGGTGGCCTGCTGGCTACAAACCTTTCACTTGCTCTTAAAATAGCTCTGTTTTTGTATTACAACAGGCTAGAGTATCCATCCATGCTTTTAAGTGGTGGTATCAAGGGCTGGTGTGTTTGTATGTGCGTTGATGTGGCGGGGGGTGGTGGAGTATCCGCAGGCTGGTTGTGGTGGGCTGGTCGGGGTAAAAATGTCCAGGGCCATTTTTGTGTCCCAGTCCGTCCCTGACAGTATCTATTACAGTATGTGTCACTAAGAAATTCCTGAAACAGCTGTTTGATCACTGTTTTGCTTGCTTGTTCTTGCTAAATTGCCATAAGGGGGCGATGTCGCAGACAGAGTTTAATTGATCTAAATCAGGACTAAAATAATCCTAATTAAATTAATCCAGAATTTAATAATGCCTTTCTGAGACGTTGCTTAATTTAAGATGAATAAGCCCTAGACTAGGAGCCCTAGACTAGTTAATGAATGACTAGTCAGCTCCTCCTGTCTGGTCTTGGTGCTGGTTTTAGTCCAGATCATCCATTTCCTCTATTGGAGACCCACATCCATTAGTCCAAAAATAAACCTGCGTCTGGCCAGGTTTAATTTAGGATTTCACTTAGACCAGATAAGCCCCAATCTTCCTCCTGGAAATCAGATTTTTTTTTTTGAACCAAGACTAGTCTGACCCGCCCCAATGTGGGTTTGTTTATTTGTTAACATTAATCATTAATGTGTGTGTTTATGTGGTGTTTCTCAGTTGAAACATTTTAATGCTCATCACTGTATTGCAGTGATGAGCATATATAATAAAGACTTGGTGTAGCAAAATAATCAACACAAACTAATGTACACATTTTGATACAATTATTTTTAATCACATACTACACCAATACAAGAATAGCCTCTGGTTTGGGTTTTTGCATTTTCTCCTTTGGGGTCAAATTTGCATCATTATGTAGTGCTGAACATTTATCTCTTTCCTCATACAGAGTACATTAGTTAAAACACACACAAAACGAGCATGTGGCAACAGTTCCTGTAATGAATAAATCCATTTTTGGCAACATCACATGTTTTGGTTGTTTTTTCCTTTTTCCATGTGCAGCATTGGTACCTTCCCCCTCACACACATCGGGGCATACATGCGCCATAATGTGCCATAATACATAATAAATAACATTTACAACGTCCCAATCTCTGTGGCTCTAAATCAGACTTCACAGCCAACGCAAAATCGTATCCCACAGTCTGATCGTGCTCCCGTTGGGTGAACTGGGTCTGTGTTTCGCGTCACAAAATATGTCAGGGAAAACAAGAAAGATTGTTTTTCCATGACAACAGGCTTAAAAAAAAACAAAAAACAAACCCTAACCCTAACCCATTATATAATTCCCTTTGATGCACTGATTTAAGTTGAGTTAGGATTCACACTTATTACAGTAGTGCATTACCAATACGTAGTAGCAACTATAGGAATATAAATATCTTCACACAAAATATATTTTCATATAATACAAACACATAAATATTAATATCAATATACTCTCCTCCTCTCAATAAATTCCCTTTACATCGCACAAGTGAAATCCATTCAATATTTAAGAGAGAAAATACAATATAGTCAAAGATGTTTGTTGTAAAAATGCTCGCGTTTTAAAAACACATGTTGAGTGAAATGATCATTTTTGAATAATTTCCAATCATTTTGAACGCCGTTCTCAAGAGGAGCTCCCCCCGACGCAAATGCTCCCGAGGCCCGACGCGCTCATCAAGCGTCACCCAGCTCCTAGCGCTCAGTCCGTGCTCACCCTACACTGTCCGAGTGGACGTCCACTCGCTGAGTCTGTGTTATGTACAGCACAGTGTTCACGTCACGCAGGGCTGTTGTCCAGCCAGCCACGCCCAGGCCCCCTGCGACGCCCACCCCTGCCCCCCAACCCCCCCCCGTCGCCACCGCCCTTGTCTAAGACTCAGAGCGTAGTCTCGCTGCTCAAGTCCCGGTGCCGTGGCTGGTCCATGTCCGAGTCGTAGTCTGACTCCATCTCGATCTTCACCTGCGGCACGGGGCACACCATCCCTCTGCCCATGGGCACGGCGGGCGACGACGGGCAAGAGATCTTCAGGTGCAGGGTGATGCTGGGGAACGGCAAGGTCCGGTTAACAGCATATAAACGCACATGCAGGCACGCACACACACGCGCGCACACACACACACACACACACACACACACACACACACACACACACACACACACACACACACACACACACACACACACACACACACACACACACACACACACACACACACACACACACACACACCAAGGGCTCTGAGAAGGAGACTGGGTTTGGACTAGTAGTGGACAGTAAGTGTGTGTACTTGACAACTGAGTTTCAATTTTCACTACAATAGTATATCTAGATAGACAGTTCTAGATATGATAATGCCCCGCCCTGAAATCGAGATAGACAGACACACACATAGACAGAAACACATATACAGTATATATATAGTATATATATACAGTATATATATATATTGTGATAGAAAAGATGCTTATATTCTCGTCCCTATATATTTCTTATTTTCTGTTAGGCTTCATTGTGTCTGGCCATGACCGCAATTCTCTAAGCCTGCGAAGATCACCATGACCGCTCAGTAAGAGATGAGACTCTCAGCTAGTGCCAGCCAGTACCAGGCCCCTTTGTCTCCTTCAGTTGCGGAGAAGGGCCAAGTGCACATTACTTTCTGACTCTTCTCTCACTCCCTATTTTGCTAGAACTGTAATTGCTCATTATTTCTAATGAGCACACATCATGTATTATTGTATGAAAGATGAAACATGAAACTAGGGGCTAGTCTCCAGATATGCCCAACCCTTTGTATATATAAAAAACTGACTGCAGGCAATATAGGCAGACAATATTGTATCACTGTTTCCAGAGTGTATTTCTGTATAGCTGTCATTTATTTTGCATAATAATATATTTTAATTATACATTTTGTTAATAGAACAAGGATCTCAGTTTGTTCCTGAAAGCAAGGCAGGTTTATTTAACCAACCACGCAGCGTTATTTCTCTGTCAATTTGGCGATGAGGATGGGATCTCTGCTCTGACTTTTCCTGACCTCCACAGACAGCCGTCCAGGCTCGATCGTAAGACATCCATGGACCGAACCAAACAAAAAAGAGAGTTTGTTGACGAGACGGAGTCACCTGGATGAGACAGCAGGTCCGACAGAGACAACATGAGATGGGATGAATTAAGGTGAGGACATACTGAGATTAACAGCATCGATCAGGAAGATCGTGTGAAAAAGCTAATATTGACCCCTTGGGCCAACAGAACTTGCATAATGCGTATGTAGGAAGGATCGCGATAAAAAGCATTGATCGAGAAGGATCGTGGCATTTTAATTAAAATTAAAACATTATTAAACAAGGTAGGAAGATATGGGTCCAATGGCTAATTGTTGGCCTTTGTTCTTTCCATCTTTTCGTTCATTTTTGCCAGGTACTCCAATAGGATTTTATTTGTGTATTCATCTTATTAGAAGAAAAAAATTCAAATGAATCCTGAGTGATCCTATTGGTGTCTGGGGTGTGTTGGCATGTGTCATACAAGCCACCTGGCCGATAGATTGTAACAAAATAATGTCACAATATATACACATATATAAATCTATGTAATCACACACACATAATGACGAACACAACCTCATATAACTCCAGTCACATATTTTCCATTATTCACATAATTCCCACAGACATTCCCAAGCCTCGGAGTCCCAGACGCAGCTATCAGTGTTTAGGCCTCACCTTGACACAGCTGCAGAGAGCGAGAACAACATTCGTCACATAGTTCACCAATGACCAGTAACGCCAAACTGATTATATATTGTTTCTGACTTCCCACAATAAACCGTTCGACTCAGAGAGCTGCTCCTTAGCACATCTCTGATCCGACCCTTGTACAAGTAAAACCAACCTCTGTCTGCCTCTTTATTTAAGACTGCCAAATGACAAACTGCAGATTAAAGCGAACCCTTTAATTTCGGTGACAAGATCACGCTGGAACAAGTATGAATAATATGAATTCAGAGTGATTTTATCAGAGTCTTGGAGTACGAAACGTATGTATCATATTAACAACCTAGCTGATAAATCAAGATGAAACAAGTGAATGCATAAATGCAATATAAGCTTGGTATGTGTGACAATAAACACAATATAATCGCAGTGTGTGTATCGAACATAATATATCAGTCTAGTCACGCACATGAGCCCCTGGTGAACGAACAGCAATTATAAGCGATTAATCGATTAAAGCGATTAGAATGGAATGGACCAGGCCGGCGAAATATATGGTCGATAAACATAGGGAACACACAGTACGACAATTAAATTTAAGGAAAAAAAACTTGGTTTTCCAACAAACGGTAGTTTTAGTTTTAGCCGGATACAGAAATTAAGGGAAAAGATAGAATGTTATGAAAGGGAAAGAAGAGAAGAAAAGGGAAGGTAGATTGGAAAGCATTTGTCGCGTGGGAGTAAAGGCGGGGCCGAGAAATAGGCAGACAAAGCAGAAACAAAGTAATGCCACTCAACATATACAATAGTTAATGTCGCAGTACCTCATAAAATAGTAGTACATGTCCACCCCCACCAAGATAAACAGAATGCAGCGAGAAATGTGTGCCGCGCCACGGCAGCTGATAACTTGCAAATGGCTCAACTGTTTTTCTGTGAGAGGACCCAACCAGGACACTGTATACGGAGTCCCTGGCAGTGTTCTCTGCTGCATTCAGGAAAAAATGTACCTGGTTTGGACCTTTTGAATGGCAGCACATTAATCCAATAGGCAGATGATTTATTGATCTGCTCGACAGAAAAGGAGTCATGTGTCTCAGATACACAGGCCCTCATAAAATACTAAGGTCAAAATGGTCACAAAGTGTCTAAAAATAAACTCCAGCTGGCGCCCGAAAACTCGGGTCAAGATATTTTTTTTTAATTTTTTTTAAGGGTCGCACCCTGGGCAACGGTAGAGAAGGTTTTGTTGCTTTTAAACAAGCCCTTGCATCTGCTCCGTGTTTGGGTTTTCCGAATGTGACGCGCCCTTTCACTTTAACTGTGGATGAGAAAGATGGTTTCATGTCAGCTGTGTTGTTGCCACCTCATGGAGATAAATGACGTTAACGTATCACATGCTGTAGCCTCCATCTGTACAGACCAAAACGGCTAATTTCACTCCTGCAACAGCTCTCTATCATCAACATGTGCCACTTTCACTTTGTGCCACTTTGTCACTTTGAAGTGATGCACCATTTAACATCCAGCTACTCTTCTCCGCGTCGCTGACGATGGAAATCCAAATTACTTCTTGGCAGTAATAGCCGTTGTGGCTTTGCCCCGCCTCGATCTTGCTGCTGAAGCGCTTGAAAATTAAACTAAGATGATTGAAACGTATTAGTACAACTACTAGGGGGGTATTCGGTTTGTTTGTTTGTTCGTCATCTCTCTTTGTTTTAACTAGTGTTTGTCAATTTTTTGTGCAACTGGTTGTGTTTTCGTGTCACGATTTGCTGTAACCTGTCTTTGTTCATTTTCATTGCAGGAATAGTTACTGGGCAAGGCGATGTTGTGTAGTGAGGCTGACAAATGGAATATACGGAGTATCCATTTAAGGTTAAGATGCCATAACCCTCCCATCTCCATTTCCTATTTGTAAATCTGCTGCTCACACTAATGCCTCTAACCCCATCTCTGAACAAAAAGCCGGATCCGACGCAGCCGCCAAAGCTGCTGCTGTATCTGACATTGCTCATGTTCTAACAATGGTTGTCTCCCCCAGGGATGGGGAGGACACAGATTTCCTCACCAACCTTGTTTCCCTCCATACCGTATCTCCCCTGCCGGATTTTTCATTACTTTGCTCGCTTGACTTATGGTAAGGACCATGTGTCAAAAGGGGGTATTGTTAGAGAGTTAAGTAAACATTATGAAATTCCAGGCTTCACAGTTTTTGCTGAAGGTTTTATTTTTTATTTTTTATGTTTTATTTGTGCTCAGAACAGTGCAGGGAGAGGTTTTACTACCACCAGCTCTTTCCATCCTACTCCGAGTGCTCCCTTCGAGCGCCTCAATATGGACTTTATCAAGCTGATGCCCTGTCGTAGTAAAAAATATTGCTTGGTGATAATTTGCATGTGATAGTTGACATGTTTTCTAAATGTGGTCGATTGGGGTTGCATTTCCTGCCATTAATAATGAAGGAAATGCGAGGGCAATCACATGGTGTCACTGGACTGTCCCCGCAAGAGCTGACAGGGAGACCAATGCGATTAGTTCTGTCTCCCTCCGTCAAAGCCACAGATTAATGATCACGTAACCCAGTACTGATCAGATTGTCCAGTTAGTTTCTTGTTATACAAGACCGCCACCAAACCCCCTCTTTGGAGAACGATCATACCATGTTTTGGTCTATAATCAACTAATCATCATTACTTGAGCAGTATCTCAGGAGTAAGGGCAGGTCATCTAGTTATCTGAAGGTTGGATCCCAGGCTCCTACTGATAGCATGCTGTAGTGTCCCTGAGCAAGGCACCCCTTATTCCTCCATCGGAGTACGAATAATTGTAATTCGCTTTGGACAAAAGTGATGATGTAATGTAATGTGCTCCTCCAAAAGTGGGAGGGAGAATCACCACAGATGAGACAGATAAAAATAGAGACAAACAACAATATGTACTTTACTGCCATGCGTAGGGCAGTAAAGGAGAGGGAGTAGGATGTATACAGGAGGGTGTTTGGGGGAGACGCTGGTAGTGTGTGTGTGCCTGTGATGATGACCCGCGTTTGTGTGTGTGTGTGTGTGTGTGTGTGTGTGTGTGTGTGTGTGTGTGTGTGTGTGTGTGTTGTCCACCGATGAATGCACGGAACTTGTCCCAATTAGTCCTGGTGTATGGAATCAGAGCTATATCGTGGCACCTCCATGCAGTGAAAAAAGGCCTTACAGTCACCCACGAGTCCCGCAGCCATTTAGATACCCCACAACCTCAAGAAAGCTCAGACCACAATGCACTGACCCACGACCCACAGAGAAGCCGGGGGTCCACGGAGCAACACGCACACATGACGCATTTCGACGCACCTGCAAGGGCAGAACCTGGGCCACGGGCGCCAGGCACAGACCACGGACACAGAGCCGAGCTCCACAGCCGACAAAGACCCCGTCAGAACCCCAACATCAGCACACCTGGGGCGAACTGAGCCCCACCATCGCCCGCAGCCAGCCAGATATGTGGCCCCTCCACGATTGACTCAAACACAGCCAGCTCCAATACTGGCCAACCACACCCCCACGCCAACCCACATGTGCCCCTAAACCCTCTGTGCTCAATGTGCTGCAATGTGTGCAGTTAGTGTATGCAGTTAAAAGTGTGGGGTGTGGGAGCCATCCAAGCATTTCAAACCTGATCAATCAATCACTCACCTGCCCCGCAGACCCTGGTCTGGTGGTGTGATGTTTTTAGTAGTATGAGTGGTATTAAAATTGCAGGATAGTCTGTATAAATGATGTATGTACTGAGTTTGACTGCTCCAGTGCACCCGCCATGGCGGGCCCCTGACCAGCCCTCTGTCACCACACATGCTGACCACAGAACTGACGAAGGCAGACAGCCCCCCACCCACAGCCCAGCCCAGCCCCAGCATGATAGTTCACCCTCCCACTCGTGACGTAGATGGACACGCAAGCCCCACAACCCCGCCCACAGTGCACCAACCTATGGACCACGGGCCCAAACCCGACCTCACATCCCCACCCCTGACCCAAACCCCAAACCCGCAACCATGCCCCAGGCCGAGACACGGAAGCCAGCAACAGGCACCAGCAGATGCCCCCCAGGCCCCCAGGCCCCTTTACCCCCGTTTGTAAGCAGCTCACCACAGCCAGCACTTCCAGATTAGGGAAAGGATCCAGAGGCTGTGCAAGTTATCCATATTTCATTAAATAAATTAACTTTGTTTTTGGATATTGGCAATAGTATTTTCATTAAGGTGTATTCTATTAATAGATTTAACCATTGGGATGAGGTGAGATTATTTCTGTTTTTCCAATTGAGTAATATGGTTTTCTTGGCTTTCTGGTAAAGACAATCAAAATAGGTTGCTGGTGTTTGGGAGGTGCCTCAACTGAGGAGAGGTCACTGAGGAGACATATAGACGGGGAAACTGGAATTGTGTGACCCAAAAGGGTCTGGGTTGGTCCAGAATGTTTGGATATGTGGGCAGCACCGGATGGCATGAAAGTGGTCATCTCTGCTATTAAGGAAAAATTTGTCACACAAACATTTTTTTCTTAATTTTGACATAATTAATAAACATCACAGACCCTCCTCACCACTGCAGCAAGTCCCCGACCCTCCAGAGGACCAAATAGACGATGACATGCCATGTCACCTGTGTGCACCTTGCAACAAATAAAGAGAAGTCTGTTCAAGAACACAGACTGGAAGACGTGGGGTTTTGACGCCACCAACCTTCAAGACAAAGACTCAGAACAGTTGAACCCCTGACCTTTTTCCCATCCCCGATTGGATCCCAGGCCCTCCTATGATGATGACGAAGACGATGTTTGTGTCAAATGTTTGTTTACCCATACTTATAGACTGCATCAGTCATTCTGTTCAGACATCACATTTTTGTTGTTGTGATAATTAAGTGATTCCATATCCCATTATTTCTACATAGCATTTTGTATTCATGTAATCTGCGCAATGTATTGATGTATTCGATAATCTGATCCATGAGAAGAACAATTTCCAGCTAGAATTGTGGAATGGCTTCACGTTGGCATTTTTCCCTGATTGTTAACTTGGGTTTTGCTGTAATGTGTTGCCATAGAGAGTGTAGGTAATTATTTTGGTCTTTTACTTTTCCCTAGTCAGGTTTTGGAGAAGAAGTTTGACCATTTGAGGTGCAGGATGTCCTACGACCTCTGTCTGGGTTTTTCATGGTTGAGTGTGTTTCCAGTTGATCTCAACTGATGAGACAGGACTCTTAGGGCATCTTTTTTGGGAAGCGAGGTGTTTCCCCAGATGGAATCTGGAATTTGTATAATTTCTATTGTTTTCGATTCATATGGGATTTTCTGACCTTTTTGCCTCAATTATATAAAAATCTTGTCATGAGTGCATTTTCTTTAAGGCGCAAAAGGGAGGAGTGTGATCGAAAAAATGTGTATATTCTTTTCTTATATTCTGTTAGGCTTCATTGTGTCTGGCTATGGCCACAATTCTCCAAGCCTGTGAAGATCACCATGACCGCTCAGTAAGAGATAAGACTCTTAGCTAGTACCAGACAGTACCAGGCCCCTTTGTCTCCACAAAACCTTTAGTTGCGGAGAAGGGCCAGGTGTGCATTCCTTCCCCTTCTCACTCCCTATTTGCCTGTAATTTCTCATTATTTTTAATGAGCACACATCATGTATTATAGTATGAAAGATGAAACATGAAACTAGGGGCTAGTCCCAACTTTTTGTACTGTATGTTGAAAAAACTGACTCTGGACAAATATAGGCAGACAATATTGTATTGCTTTTTCCAGCGTGTGTATTCCAGAGTGTATTACTGTATTGGTCTCATTTATTTTGCTAAATAAATTTCCTTAAAGTACCTGTAAAGTGAAAATAATATTGTGTTCTCAGTTTGTCACACCACAGAACAATGTGTTATTAACCACCCAGCCAAATTTTAATGATTAAAAAAACTGGCACGGCAGAGCATTTCGCTGTGTGACATCGCAGGTGCAACGCCGGGGGATGCTGGAGGGGATTGCCGCAAAGACTTGGCATGAGTTCACGATCTCCCTGAAGACTTCTTTTACTACAGGTGTTTATTTTGTTTGTTTATTCCCAAAACAGCGTTTCATCCCAAAGCTTAGCTTATTTCACCACTGATGGTCCATTTCCGATGGTCCGACCTGGCGTTTATATAGTTTTGGGGGCGGAGGTCATGCAAAGTACGATCTTGTATGCGTCATCGGGTCGCGATTTAGCCACGCCCAAAACCACAATACCACAAAAATGGTGAGAAACAGTTTAATGGTGTAACTCCACAATTCAGTACTACATCGTTCACAGTCTTTTCATATGTTTTCAGCAATGACCTTCTAACATGTGTAATGTGTGAGAAAGTATAAACAAATCACTTCATTCACTTTACAGGGACTTTAATAGAACAAGGATCTCAGTTTGTTCCTGAAAGCAAGGCAGGTTAACTCACGACCATGCAGTGGAATTCCTCAGACTATATATATATATATATATACAGTATATACAGTATATATAAATATTAGCTGTGTAACGAAACGTAGTTGATCTGTGATCCGTACAGATTGCCCCCCGTGGTTTGGCACGCATGTGAACCGCGGATAAATTGCGAAATTTAACCATCACAGTGAAATACAGTCTTACTGCCGCTGTTACTTTTTAAAGTAATAATTCCCTAAATCTCGATACAGAGTGTCAGTGAATAGAAGATAGACAAAACAGATGCGTGCTGTGTTTAACTGTGAGGCGCAGTGATTGGTTTACAGTACGTCATGCTATGTTGCTGCTACTTTACGACATATCGTGAAGCAAATGTCGGCGCTATGCTTCTGCTCGTCTGCCATATTGGAGCGGTCAAGATCCCCCGCCCCCCCCCCTTTTTTTTTTGATCCGACAAATGATCCGATCCGTGACTCAAAACCGTGATATGGGCAGAAAGTCCTACACTGTACTTAAGTACATATTTCAAGTATCTATACTTATATATATTCCATTTTGGATCAGAGAAAATATCTATGCTTCCGGGCTCGATAACATTTATTTCACGTTCATTGAGTTTCATTTCGGTTTTTTTATCTGGATATATATATATATATATATATATATATATATATATATACACACACACACACTGTATATATATAGATATACACACATATATATTAAAAGTAAGTCAAAGCAAAAGGAACCAGTCCACTAAGTGTGCCATCCTGTATTATAGGCTCTGTTACTTTTACCTTAAATACTTTCAGTGCATTTAAGAATATTTCAGAGACTCTTTGAGTGGTCCCCGGAGAACCTTGGATGAACTTTTGAAAGAGTACTTTGGCTTGAACTGAAATTGCAATGACCTTCTCTCCCTTGGGGAGGTGAGTCATGTTGGACCGGGGGTCTCTCCATACTTCTCTGACTGGAGTAATGGGACTTGTGTACTTTGTCCACCACTGAGTGATGACGGTGTGGGTAGGTGAATTGAGGTGAGTGAGGGTTGAATATGACTTTTAAGTAGATTCCAAACCATGCCTCTTTTAAAGCAATGAAGACCCAAAAAGCTTTGAGTTCTATAGTATACAGTATACACACAGAAACTCTGAACACCTGAGATGGTATGAGGGGGAAAATGACAATCACAGACCGACTGCCGAGCAAGCTGTAGCACTGGGATGAAAAAGAAACAACCAAAACACAGATGCCTGTTGTGAGTTGTGGAACATAACACCAAAAAACAAAAAAAAAAAAACATCAACAAAAAGGGTTTCAGTTTAGGGTTGAGGAAAATGGTTGGGGAATGGTTGAGGTAAAAGAACGCTTTAAATATAACTCAATCCACATCATGACACCAAAGGAATGAAATACATTGTTTTTAAAATTATTATTCACCTATAACATTGATTTTAATCAAAACAAAAGATCCTTGTCAGCGTTTTTTTGTAAAAAAGATTGACGCAACAGTTGACGTTGACGTAATGCAACAGATTTATTTGAATTCACCACACTGTGCAACCTTTTAGTGAAGCGGTCGTTACCATTGAGAATGTTCTATTATTAGAACCTTAACAATGAAAGTTTGTGCTCATATTCTGACTTGCAAGTACAAAATGCTCACATTTCACGCATGGCAGGAAGATTATTATCAAGCTCTGGGATCGCACAGAAAATACATAAGACATACACCGATCAGCCACAACAAGAAAACCACTGACAAGTGAAGTGAATTACATTGCTCATCTTGTTCCAATGGCATCTGTCAAGAGGTGGGATATATTAAGCATCAAGTGAACAGTCAGTTCTTGAAGTTGATGTGTTGGAAGCAGGAAAAATGGACAAGCGTAAGGATCTGAGTGACTTTGACAAGAGCCAAATTGTGATGGCTAGACAACTGGGTCAGAGCATCTCCAAAACGACAGGTCTTGTGGGGTGTTTCCGGTGTGAAGTAGTTAGTACCTACCAAAAGTGGTCCAAGTAAGGACAACTGGTGAACCAGCGACAGGGTCATGGGCTCCCATGGCTCATTGATGCACATGGGGAGTGAAGTCCAGCCCGTCTGGTCCAATCCCACAGAAGAGCTACTGTAGCACAAATTGCTGAAAATGTTAATAAATAATAACAGAAAGGTGTCAGAACACACAGTGCATCGCAGTTTGCTGCGTATGGGGCTGCGAAGACACAGACCGATCAGAGTGCCCATGCTGACCCCTGTCCACCTCTGAAAGCACCTACAATGGGCACGTGAACGTCAGAACTGGATCATGGAGCAATGGAAGGTGACTTGGTCTGATGAACCATGTTTTCTTTTACATCATGTGGATGGTCGGGGTTAGGGTCCAATCCCATCAAGCATCTGTTGGATGTGCTGGAACAAGCATGGTCCATGGGGTCCCACCTTCCAACTTAGAGGACTAAAAGGTTAACGCTGCTAACGTCTAGGTGCCAGATACCACAGGACACCTTCAGAGGTCTTGTGGAGTCCATGCCTCAATGGGTCAGAGCTGTTTAGGCAGCACGAGGGGGAGCTACACAATATTCGTCGTTATTCGTGCTGGTTTAAATGTTGTGGCTGATCGGTGTAAGCCCACAGTCATCTGCATTGCCTTTATGTGGACATTACTTTGAAAATGCAGCTCTGATGACACCCGGACCATAAACGTTGGGGGTTTGACATGGAATTTTTCCTCCAAAATGTAAATTAATGTATTCCCAAGCATAAGTTGCTTTTTGTAGACATCCTCTGAAAGATGACCGACTGAATACATGTTTAAGTACAATGAAAAAAGCTAAACCATTATATACTTGAATCCCAATCCATCCCCCTTCTTAGGTGACTCTAAAGGAGAGGCGCAAAGAATAGATAATATGTAATAAATAGATCATAAACATGGTTATATATAATAAATAGGTAATAAACATGGTAATAAGTAATAAATAGGTCATAAATAGGTAATACACATGGTACTAGTTAATAAACATGGTCATTGGTAGTAAACATGGTAAGAGGTAATAAATAGGTAATAAACATAATAAAGTATGTATATAGGTATCTATAAGAAAAATACATAGCAGCAGCCAAAGCCTTACACCTGTGGAGTTATACACAGGTACTCCACACATAACGACCGAGGTCCGTTCCAAGGACCAGGTCGTTAAGCGAATTGGTGGATAAGCGAGGACCCGCGTTATTTCACGGTAATGGGGCGTGGCCATTGCGAACGTTAGTGTAGTGAATACTGACAGACTGCGGGAATGAGACTGAGACTGAGAAAGGTGATGAGATGAGATGTATACAGTGTATAAAGTATATATAGTGTATATAGTATATATAGTGTATATAGTGTATATAGCGTATATAGTGTATATAGTGTACATAGTGTCGTAGTAATAGTAATCAGGGGTGCCCAATACGTCGATCGCAAAAAAAAAACGGGGGTTAAAAAAAACAAACGAAAAAAAAAAAAAAAAACATTTTAACCGATCTGACCAACATGTTGAATGAGCTTGATTTAGAGCTGCAAGGAAAAGATAAATGCGTGGTCAACGCGATCAGTTCAGTTAAAGCTTTCAAACGAAAAATGCAATTTCTGTCCTCAAAGCTGCAGCGCCATGATTTGGGGATCTTTCAAAACCTTGCATCAGAGCTGGAGACCCAAGGGAAGGCATGTACGCAACTTGACAGTGCGCGCTATACAGAGCAGACTGAAAACTGTCTTTCAGACTTTGACAAACGGTTTCAAGACTTTGCTTTACTCGAGCCAATCGCTACGTTCATGTGCTACCCATTTAGGGAAGATGTTGAGGTTGATTTACTCACATCAAAAATTGCAACACTGTTCCACCTGAACTCGTCTGCAATGGAGGATGAGATGTTGACACTACAGGCTGACATTCAGCTCAGGTCCAGGGTTCATGGATAGTTTTGGAACTTACTCACAGAGGAAAAGTACCCAAACATGAGGAAAGGTGCTACCTCCTTGACTGCATTATTCGGCTCTACTTATTTATGTGAGTCAGCCTTTTCCCATATAAAGATTATTGAAATACTGTTCCACCATAATGGATACCAGAAGCTACTGTCCGGACTATGCAACCCTGGCCAGCTCCATTCAGTGCAAGAGTAAGGTAGTGACCCTAAAAGCATTTAATTGAACTGTGCCATAAGGGTTCATGCAGTGATGCAAGGTACGCCAACATATATTGTATATATATATAAGTATACTCAGTATATATATATATAAATAAATATATTTAGCATTCTTTAATGCAGGTAGATCATTTTGACCCGGTCATTTTAAAAGTAGCTCACAAGCAGAAAAGGTGTGGGCACCCCTGGTGTATACTATATAGTGTATATATTATATATATTTATATAGTGTATATAGTGTATATAGTATATATAGTGTATTGTGTGTATAGTATATATAGTATACTGTATATAGTGTATATAGTATATATAGTGTATTGTGTATATAGTATATATAGTATACTGTATATAGTGTATATAGTATATATAGTGTACACAGTGTATGTAGTGTATACAGTGTATATAGTATATATAGTACATAAAGGGTGATGCAGCGTATAATACAGACTGGTCAGAGAGCTGGTCGTTAAATGAGGAGTACCGGTATATGTTCTTTTTACCTATGTATTCTGTGTGATACATATCGGGGGGGCAAGCTCGCAGTGTGCCGCCCACTGAGACTGAGCCACGTCAGGATAGACCAGGTCTTTGTATGGAATGTGCAGTTTGAGGACACAGTACCTGCGGTCCACGTCCGACTCCGAGCTGGGCGAACAGTTGGAGTAAGGGTGGTACTTGTCCTGCACACACACACACACACACACACACACACACACACACACACACACACACACACACACACACACACACACACACACACACACACACACACACACACACACACACACCCAAAATAAGCAACGGTCAGAACTGCGTCATGATCCTCGGTCTCCAGCAGGGAGCAGCACATACAAGTGTTTCTCACCTCGTCCTCGCTTTCATCCACTTTGGATTTCTTCTTTTCCTTCCCTGTCTTCTTGTCATCATCCTTCTTCTTCTCCTTCTCGGGCAGCAGGTCATCCAGCCAGGCCAGGTCGTGCTGGGAGAAGACCATGTCCAGCATCTTGCGCATGACCATCAGGCCGAGGATCTGGTGGGGCGGTCATCGTGTCCATCACATAGACATGAGTTTCGTCCAAGTTCGACAGTTCCACAATCATAACAACACAGAAAGTTATGAAAAATGTATGGAATTGCTTCTGGGAAAAACAACAGACCTGATAAAAAAAAAGGCCGGTAAAAAAAAACCCAAAACACCTGATCTATCATGATATCAGACAAGGTACCATGAACACAGAGATTGTCAACTTTTTTGGGGGTGGGGGGTGGGTAGTGCATACCATGATGGGGAAAATGATGGCCAGGAAGGTGGACTTGAGTATCCAGAGCACAGCCAGACACGTGATCTGCACCAGCGTGAAGAGGTGGATCCTCCGCAGGGGAACGTGGCGGAGGAAGGAGTAGTCGGGCTGGTGCTTGGACGGCATCATGCACAACTTAATCCTGTCCCAGAACTATGCAGGAGGGCAGGAGCCAGGGGGGGTTCAGCGGTGGGGGAATGAGGGAGCAGAAGACATCAAGAAAGAGGAAAGTTGGAGTTCCGCGGGTTAATTGTATGCTGACCCATTCGATGAGATAGCTCATTTGAATTTTTTTTTTTGCCTGGATTTGTATGCACGGCTCCCAGCTGGTCTGTACGGTGTCATTTAGGTTTGATCAGGGGAGGAGGAAGGGCACTGGAGTAACACCTGGTCCATCAGACTTCCCTATCAGTTTGGGGCTGGTGACCCACACTAACACACACACACACACACACATACACTAATTAGCCACAACACTAAAACCACCTGCCTAATATTGTGTAGCTCCCCCTTGTTCTGCCTAAACAGCTCTGACTCATTGATGCATGGACAAGACCTCTGAAGGTGTCCTGTGGTATCTGGCACCAAGACGTTAACAGCAGATCCTTTAAGTCCTGTCAGTTGCGAGGTGGTGCCCCATAGGATCAGGCTTGTTGTTCCAGCACATCCCACAGACGCTCAACCAGATTGAGATCTGGGGAATTTGGAGGCCGAGTCAACACCTTGAACCCTTTGTCTCAAACCATTCGTAAACATTTTAGCAGTGTGGCAGGGCGCTTTATTCAGCTGAAAGAGGCCCCTGCCATCAGGGAATACCGTTGCCATGAAGGAGTAAACTTGGTCTGCAACAATGTTTAGGTAGGTTGTACGTGTCAAAGTAACATCCACATGAATGCCAGGACCCAAGGCAGCAGAACATTGCCCAGAGCATCACACTGCCTCCGCCAGCTTGCCTTCTTCCCATAGTGCATCCTGGTGCCGTCTCTTCCCCAGGTAAACTACGCACACACACCCGATCATACACATGAGGTAAGTACTGGAGTTAAGTTAAGGTAAGTTTCATTTAGGAGGATTTAAATGTATATTTAATACAACACAGAGAAGTAAATCTATTTGTAATTATAGAACCTGTGATTGTGGCGCCGCCCCTTGCGGCCACCTGCGTGAGCACCTCGTGTTAATTACACACATTTTAGTATTTTTAGAGCTTACAGAGCTTATTGTGCATAATAATCGGGTGTCATAAATGTGATTCATCAAACCAGGCCACCTTCTTCCATTGCTCCATGGTCCAGTTCTGACGCTCATGTGCCCATTGTAGGCGCTTCCGGCGGTGGACAGGGGTCAGCATGGGCCCCCTGACCCATCTGCGGCTACACAGCCCCATACAGAGCAAGCTGTGATGCACTGTGTTTTCTGACACTTTTCTTTCATAGCCAGAATTAACTTTTTTAGCAATTTGTGCTACAGTAGCTCTTCTGTGGGATTGGACAAGATGGGCTGGACTTCACTCCTCACGCATATCAATGAGTGCTGAGCGCCCATGACCCTGTCACTGATTCACTGGTTGTCCTTCCTTGGATCACTTGTGGTAGGTACTAACCACTGCATACTGGGAACATGCTCTGACTCAGTCTTTTAGCCATTACAATTTAACTTTTGTCAAAGTCGCTCAGATCCTTACGCTTGCCCATTTTTCCTGCTTCCAACACATCAACTTCAAGAACTGACTCTTCACTCGCTACCCCTTGACAGGTACCATTGTAACGAGATGAGCAATGTTATTCACTTTACCTGTCAGTGGTTCAAATGTTGTGGCTGATCGGTGTATATATGTAGACAAAAGAGGCACAGGTGCAGCTTCCAGACACTGGTTTAAATGTTTAATTTTGTCGAATTTTCACATTTGAAAAATTCATAAGCTTATAATTAATTCTCCAGAGGTCGACATCTTTTTTGGTTTTTGTGGTTGTACGCTAGGCGTCTAGTATTAATGAGTGACCCAATCCGCTTCCTCCGACCCTTGTGGACTGTCTTTAACAATATTAAGCAGCTAGTCCAAAGCAATAAAGCAACACAAGGTTAGGCAATCTTAGCGCTGCCCAGTGCTCGTGAATCTTGTTTTTTTATCATAGTGTTTTTGTAAGCAATAACTGCGGGATGTAAAAGACAGGAGAAGAACAGTGGAAGACTGAATGGAATATATCAAAGAAGTAAAGAATAAGTGAATAATATACCTGGATTCCACTAAGAGAAGCCACTCCCATGTAGAGGAAGACGCCGTACAGCACCGGCATGGGGATGAACTGCCAAAAACCGGGAAAGAACGGGGTAGAAACATGGCAAATAAGAGGAAGAAGAAAGGAGCACTCCTAAATACGTTCTAGAAGTGATCGTCTACCTGAAGTACGGGAGCGAGGAAGATGGACACTCCAGTGAGGACGAACACCACAATGCCGGTTAATCTTTGCTCTCTGTGCATTAGACATAGGAGAGATGTAGACGGCACAGAGGAGTCAGAAATCCCTCCAGCCCTCTCCGTATGTTCACTTCTAAAGCACAATGATGACTCATACCAGAGAAAAAACAGGGCTCATTTTCCTACAGAGTGTACTCTCTCTCTCTCTCTCTCTCTCTCTCTCTCTCTCTCTCTCTCTCTCTCTCTCTCTCTCTCTCTCTCTCTCTCTCTCTCTCTCTCTCTCTCTCTCTCTCTCTCTCTCTCTCTCTCTCTCTCTCTCTCTCTCTCTCTCTCTCTCTCTTTCTCCTTCATCAACTCACCTGACCCCCAGGAACTGGGGCTGCTCACCGGGGGCGCTGGACGCGCTCTCCATTTTCAGTGAGTCGATGTGGGCTATGGAGATGACGGTGGCCGCCACGTACCAGGGCAGGCCCATGAAGGAGCAGGCGGCCATCAACACGCCCACCCAGAACAGGTCCAGGTGATAGCCGCAGCCTTTCTGCCCAGGACAAGAACCAGAGAAAATTGAAGCCCGATGGAATATCTCCGCAAAAGGGAATTGGTCATTTTGAACTCAGGCCCGGTAACTCAAACTGTAGAATAGGTTATGATAGTGTTCTTCAGCCACTGTGCCGTGACAGCATACCAGGTGTGCCATGAAAATGTTTTACATTCCTCTTAAAAAATTATTATAACTAATGGAAACTCTTGTGTTGCAAGATCAAAATTGCAAGCCTGTACTAATTAATCTAATTAATCAATACCAACCAGAATGCCAGTTGTGTGTTCATCTGACCACTGAAAGTGAGAACTATTGGTAGTGATGAAAGGTTTGAGTCGTTCTTGAGATTCGGTTACTCAGTAAAGAACATACATTCGTTCAATTTTCATTTAAAGGATTTTATGATTGCCGAGTCTTGCATCACTACATATTAGTAGGCCATAATAATAAGCACAGTTCTATGGATTTGTGACATTTTGCAAGGTTTTTAGTGGACAGGATGGTGGTGTGCCATGTGAATCTCTCACTGTAAACCACAGAAAATCAATTGGGAAACACTGGGGAACAATGACACATATAAACATTGATATATGGATAATGTCTCTGCTAATTAGGGATATTTATTAAAAGTCGGAAGTCAGCCTACCTTTAGTTTGTTCTCCTTGCGGTTGACAATGACGGCACTGATCTGCTGGTCCATGAAGATGAGGATGGTCACGAGGAGAGCGGGAACGAAGCTCGCTAAGTAAATCCACCAGGGATTCTTCCCGAACGGCATCACCAGCCAGCCGCGGTTGGGTCGCGTTGGCTGGTGGGAAGACAGAATTGTAAACTAACATTTGCTTTTTTAACAGCGGTCAAATAGCTTCTCTTATGCTGCTTTCACACATGCACTGTAGACCTGAAATTATCCGGACTTTTCCCGGATGTGTGTATGTGTGAACACAAATGTCAGAATCATTTGACCTGGACATTACCCAGACTTTATCCAGCCAGCACCCTAGTACAAAGTCCGGGTAATGTCTGATTGAGCCCAAGTGTGAATGGAGCAGCTGATTGTCCGGATCATTCACAACGAGAGAGTGGGCGTGTCACGTGTTGATGACGTCTATCATGCGCCAGTTATTTACCTTCGTACGGATCCTCGTGCACGGAGTGTAGCAGCTGTGTAGGGTCTATCGGCGACTTGATTGATCGCCATTGTTTGTTATTTTTTTTATCCGCCAGGAAAAATCCAAGCATTGAAACTGTGTAAGTGCAGTAATTGTGATGGTAACAAAGCAACATAATTATAATATAATCTCATAGAGAAAGATTGAGAATTGGAGCTGAGTTGTTTTTTTTCTTCTTCTCCAGACAGCGGTGCGCGCGGGCTCCCGTTCCCGTCTTTTTAATTTAGATCTATTCATTTTTGTTCGTAACCTACATAGGAAACAAATTTTAAACACAACCTAGTTAAGGGACCGCCCCGTTCCGTTCTGTTCCAAGAAAACCTGTGTGTCCCCTCTGTCGGGACAGTGGAGACGCACGTCTGTCTCCCTGTTGCTATGGGGCTTAATTAAGTAAAAACGAAATGCTTTTGAGTAAATACTTTACTTGTAAATAATAAATCCTGCACTTCTGAAATGGGGAGAATGGATTTGCAACATTAAATGCCATCTCGCCATTCCAGAAGTGAGATTGGAATTTTGCATGATTTCCCAAGCCTACTGCTGTGTACTCATTTCTGCTATCTTTATTATTCCTTTCCACTCTCTCATTTTTATTGCGGAAACATCCAAATACATGGAGTATCAACACAAAAAAAAGCCCAACTACTGATAAGTAGCCTCGTCCACCATCTTGGGTGTTCTGTTAAACTTTCCAGCGTCATTGTGTCAGGTCCTGCTTCCTGCATGCTCTACCCAGGCTCCGCCCCTTGTCTAAACCAAATCGATTATTTCCAGGTGGTGTAAACACGTCGAACATGGACAATCTCCGGTTGTGAGCTACATGTGTGAAAGGGCAAAACCGAACAATGTCCGGAGAATCAGGTCCGGACATTGTCCGGAGTGCATGTGTGAAAGCAGCTTTAGAGTTCCAATTCAAGGAGAGAGTTGATATTTGGAGTTCAGTTGTTATTTGGAGATTATAAATCATGGCCTTATAATTTGGTATTGCTATAACATGAGCTATATGCGGCATTCTATAACATTTAATATGCATGAAAAACAGATCTTGAAGTTGAGTTAGCAATCGATGAATAATAAATCTTTCGTGTACCTTGAATTCTGTGGGGACGATCAGCTTTGGGGTTTTGAGACCGATCAACATGTCTAGGCCCACGAAAGTCATGATGGACATGAAGATAGAGAAGTCGCTGATAAGTTTCCTCAGCTGATGTCGCAGAAACAAAGAGGGGAGACGAGACCAAAGTGACTCAAAAGGAGGAAGCTGACTGACGCAACCGTTGATTAATTAAGCAAATACATGTTTCAACATAGTGCTTGTCAAACATACATCAAACAGGTCTGACGCATCCCAAATGCATTGGAAATGCTAAGCTGCGATGGAACTCATAGATAATACTTTTGCTTCGGACGAGGCAGGGATAGGCATCTGATTGACTATTTACTACCTGCCAGTCAGAGGGAACAGGAGACATGACGCACATTAATTGTCAGGCCTGAAATCATACACAGAGTAAATAGTCATTGAAGATCCAAGTGGGTTCTAATCAGCCCTACCCCCTTGTTGGATTCTTCAACTGATCAATTTACCTATAGCATCACCACAAGTATGTTCCCTTTTCTTCATGAGATCGCAAATTTTAATAGCAGCAATTTTTTTAACAGTCCCACCCCATCCTCACCTTGGTGGGGAAGTAGCGGCTGAACTTGAACTTTTTGAGGGAGACGGTCATGGAGTAGGTGCCGAAGAAGAGGATGAAGGACATGAGTGCCAGGTCGGGGACATACTTGCAGGACTTGCCCACCAGCGAACCGCCATACTTCAGGCACTCCTTCTTGCTCAGCTGGCTCCAGTCCAGAGCTGTCACATTCAACTAGAGTGGAAGGGGGAGACAGCATGGGTTTTTGATGATTATTGGACAGCAGAGCAAAGGGAGCCCAATGTTTTTATGATCCATTTATACCATGTAAACAAAACCATTTCCCTTCTCTGAAACAGTGGTGACACAATGCCTCAGAATAGTTATTACATTTCCAAATATCCTCGGTAAACCCGTTAGTCATGTGAGTATGAAATTATGAAAACCACACTAACGCTAATTTCATGCCAGGAACGCCTATGAGCACTTACCCCAGAGACACTAGAGCTGTTATCTGGCATCGGAGCTAAACCATTGAAGATCAACGAAGCCGCTACACGGTGGAGTGGCAGAAAACAGCCGGAGTCGCAAAGGTAATGGAGGAAAAAATCAAAAGGCGGAGATGAAGGAGGGAAACTCACACAAAAAAAGGCACATCGTGAACACAGCTGCCAAAACGGCTGACACGTGGCAGAGAGCACGCAGAGGCCCCACGCATACAAAGCAAGAGGTACTCACTCGAAATAAGAGACAGCAGCCGAATCGTTAGCGGGTTGGCGGAGCCAGACAGGAGACAAATCAGTTACAGAATTCAATGTCTGGAGTCATCAGTGCAAAGCATGGTCTAGAAAACTGCAATAAAGGACACCTAATGGAATGGATCTACATTGGAAAAGAAGACCTGCGTCCAAATTCCATCTAAGCCCCAAACCACCCCTGCACCTCCCTCAGCGAAGGGGTGAACTCACTTGGATCCGGGGCCAGGCACTCGCATTTGTAGGCGGTGACGTAGTCGGGCTTGAATTCGGTGTTGATGGGGTAGTACTTGAAGGAGCCCACCATCTTCTTGATGGCGTCGGAGATGAAAATGAAGGAGATGAGGCTGGAGAAGCCCTCCTCGGTGAAGCGCGTCATGTACTTGATAATGTAGCTGGCGTCAGTTGCCACCAGGACCAAGCACTGCAGGCAGGAATGGATGCCGATCCACAGGCGCAGCTCCATGTAGTCGATGGCGTTGTTCCTGCAAACGAAAGGGGATGAAGGGGTGAAACTTAAAAAAAACAAGCTGTGGAGGAGACTGAGGAATTCAACGGTGGTCAACGGAGGAAGTTTGTGTCCAAAGAAATCCCATTCATATGCAGGTCAGCCGTTAAGAATCACGGGACAAAATATGTCCTACTTGGGCCCCCTACCAACCTTCAACTGACCTTCGACCCATGTGCCTGATAAACCATTGGCCAAACCTGTCCAACTAAACCATTTACAAATTCCATGCTTTAGTCAATAGCTTAGTTGTGAATCTGTCACAAATGATACATTTACCAGAAAAATACCCCAGTACTTGAATTATCATAGAATAACAGGAGTAATCCCAGGACCTTCTCTGGTCCAGGACCTGGTATAACGACCCAGTTTGACAACTTGACATTAGAGAGACAATTTGCCTTTTGACATTAGCATTCACTACATTTGCACACCGTGTCTGGTCCCGTCTGTCTCAGTGTGTTATTTTGGCATCGGCCGGTAAAAGCCTCACTTGCAGAATTCGAAGAGGAGCTTCTCGAAGATGAGGATGGGGCCGGTGGAGCTGAGGATGATGAGGGGCTGGCCGCCGAAAAGACAGAAGACTGTTCCCGCCAGTGCCGTGCCCAGAAAGCTCTCCATGACACCCTGGAGGAGAGAGGAGGGATGAGGGATGGAAAGAAAGAAAGAAAGAAAGAAAGAAAGAAAGAAAGAAGAGAGAAAGAAAAAGAAAGAAAGCGGGACACAGGGAAGAATTTTTAAATAAATGAGAAGACAGGACAAAAGTTAACAACAAAGGGAGAAAAACGTGGCCGGGAAATCAGAGTTGGTGATAAGATTGATGGAGAGAGATGAGAAGAACAGCCACAGAGAGGAAAAGAGGGGGAAAAGACAAAAGGAATGATTTTGAGTGAGGGTCCGAGCGGACTCTGCATGTGAATACAGAAGAACAAGGGTCAATGGGCTCCGTTTCATCTTGACAACTCCTTGTGAATCAGAAGCAGCCCGGGCACTTAGCCTCGATCACGCTCATCTCTGTTGCCAAGTATTTGTGTCGTGTGTGTGTGTGTGTGTGTGTGTGTGTGTGTGTGTGTCTGTGTTGTCACTACCGGATCTGCAGAACTACGATTTCTGATGCAATTGGTAGTGTATCTTCGTATGTGCGTAAACCATGCAAATGTAGTTGTTAGTGTGTGTGCATTTGTGCGTTCCTTTTGGTTTCCCTGTGTGTGCGCGTGTGTCTGTGTGTTTGTGACTTTTTGTTCATGAGGTTTACAGATTGTGGTGTGAGGATGGTGTGGTTTGAGCAGCCACACCTGTCCTGGGTCTAGGTAATTGGGGCCCAGGATCAGAGTGGCTGCATACCTGTTGACCGTTGGTTGGTCAAACGAGCAACAGGTAAAACCCCCATCCCCACACACACTCAGGAGAGGAGCCCCTGTTATGACACAACTTCATCTGCTCCTGGGCTTATTCCAACTAGCCCACTCTCTACAATAAACCTGGTGTCTGAAACTAAGTTGTTTGTCTCTGTGCCGTAGGTCCCTGAAAACACCACATGGGTGGCGTGTGGTAGGAGAAACTGCCACACAGATGTTTACTGGTTTCTTTTTAGGCGTGCTACTATTACACCGCAATGAATGAATAAAGTGTCTAATCTAATCCGATCTAATCTAATCTAATCTAATCCGATCGAATCCAATCGAATCTAATCTAATCTAATCTAATCTAATCTAATCTAATCTAATCTAATCTAATCTAATCTAATTAAATCTGTGTGTATGTTTTTCCACATATGCAAACACATATTTTGTAACACACTTGTTTGTGCGTGTGTGCATGTATAAACATTTGCGGCAACGTTACAGCATGTGCACACGTGTGTATAAGAGGTCAACCTACCTACACCTACCCCATAGGACACCCACCATCCCATTGGACAATGAGATCGGCAGGACACATTCATTGTCCTCTAATCAGAAAGTTTAAATGTTTTTCAATGCATCTCACTGTTTTACGTATGCATAATCCCCACTAATCTTGTTTTTAAGGTTTTTCTAATTTCTATAAAGCACCTTTACCTGTGTGTGTGCGTATCTGTGTGTGTGTATGTGTGTGTGTGTGCGCTCACCTGGTAGTTATCGGTGGCGTCACCCAGCAGGCCGCCGAAGGTGATGGCGTTGGTGATGCAGCCCAGGTAGATGAAGAGCACGGCCGAGATGGACTGGATGTGGAAGCCCTCGTAGAAGTCACTGGGCACCCACGGCAGCTTCCTCTTGATGTCCAGGTACAGGCCGCCACAGAAGCTGGTGCAGACACACACACAAACACACATACGCACACACACACACACACACACACACACACACACACACACACACACACACACACACACACACACACACACACACACACACACACACACACACACACACACTTACTATGCATCACACATTCTGTCCTGAAGTGTAATTATTTGTCTATGGTGTGTGAGAGGGAGAAAGAGAGAGAAGGAGAGACAGGGGAGGTCAGGGGCCAGGCAGTCATTTCAGCCGCGACAGGATGGGGACGTTAATAATTACTCCATAACTCAAAATGATGCCGAGGCTGCGGTGAGGGAGTTAAATCATGGAAGATAGTGTCTGATGCAATTTTCATCGGCTTTTCGTAGACTGTGAAATACAAAGCAGAACTTTTCTGAATCCTGAATCTCAAAATGCTTGTGGCTGCACTGATTCTGTACGGCTTATGGGTCAGCTTTCCAAAAGGTGATTTGTTTTGTTTAATTAGGTGTTTTAGCATTGGGAAGACTAAACCATTCTTATCACTTATATTCATTTAGGTCATGCAAGGTCGAGTCCCACAATACATACAGTATGTAGCTTTTCTGTGCATAGGTTAAACAATATCAATGGCTGATGCTCAAATTGTCGCATTTTGATGGATGTCCCCAAGGTACGAACAGTTGAGCAAAAAAGCTCGTCAGTTCTCTGGTCCGTCAGGTTGGAACGAGCTACAAAAAGCCTTAAAACTGATTTTGTTTCGAAAATAAGTTCAAACCGAAGGTTAAAAGTATTGGTAATGAAGCAGGATATTGGAATTGTTCAACCTTCTAGAATTCCATGGTTCTGTATTTCTCAGCGTTTCAAGGAATCAATGTTGTTTTGTGTTGTAGTGCTCTGCCTTTTACTGTATGTGTCATGTTTTATGTTGTGTTTTCAGTTGTTTGCTGCTTTCTAAGCCAGGTCTCTCTTGTAAAAGAGAGAGACTTACCTGGTAAAATAAAAGTAAAATAAAAAAAAATACATAAATAAGATAAGATAACATTGCACTGATTAAAGATACTTAAAATCCATTGTACTTTGTGTCTTCACAACTGTTTCTCATACTTGCTGATAATAACCTGAATATTTGGTTTTGTGGATTTCAAGGTTCAATTGTACTAAAAAGCACAGATGGAGGTAAAATTGTCATCGTTCTGCTGCTGCTGCTGCTGCTGCTTTGATTGTCCTTATGAACCTCGTTTGTTAGACGCGTGCAGAGCTGGATCCAGGCCACCCAGCACGTCTTGTTGTGGTACTGTGCCCTGCCTACCGTCCTGTGAAGGCCAGCTCCTCCCCCATCTCATGGGGCACGGGCATCTCCTCATCCTCAGACAGGGCCCCGCCCCCTCCGGCCGTCCCGTTCATCTGCCCCAGTTCGTTCAGGGAAAACACAGACTTCCTGCGGGCGGGAATAATGGGAAAGAAAGAAAGAGAGAAAGAAAGAAAAAAAGAAAGAAAGAAAGAAAGAAACGGGGTCACCATCCAAGTTGTGGGTTGTTAAGAGTGCACTACTGTCAGTTGTTTGATTTGAAATGGTCAGAAACTCTTGTGGAAAGTCTCAGACTAGTCTGGGCCTCGTCTGCGCCTCTTATGAGAATATCAGGGTGGTTTGATATTATGTTAAGTCAATAAAGACATGCTTTTGTCCATCCTTCCAAATTTTTCAACTCTCTTCAAAAAGTCTACTTGGATTGAACTCCCCTCTCCGCCCAAATTGACAGACGTTCACAGCGAGCGCGTCAAACCTTTTGTCGGCGGAGGTGACTTTCTTGGGCGGCTCGATTCGGATCTTTGGATCCCACTCTCCGGGCGGGAGCACAATCACCTCGTCCAAAAACTCATCTATGCCCGCGATGAGGTCCTCCCGATCCCTGGCCTTGTACGCCACGTCGCTGAAGATCTTGCGAGGAAAATGGAGGGAGAGAGAGCGAGAGACAGAGAGGTGACGGAAGGGCAAATCGAAAAAAAGATGATACACGAAGGGGGAAAGAAAAGTAGACATAGTCCGAATACGAGATAAGAATGTGTGTAAGAGAGAAAAACAGGCATATGATAGAAAGACAGAGACAGGTGTAATGGCCGATTTAACAATTTCATTAAGTACATATCATATGGACTGTAATATCCATAATGTACCCCACTGCGCTAAAACCAAAACAAACAAAAAGAGCTCAATTTCCTCTTTGTTCATTTGATTTAGTCGGTGTAATAAGCCAGAAGAGTCGGTGCAGCTCTGAGTTGTGAACGGAATTCTTAGAAGAATCATTTAATTCTATCGAAATTATTTATTAGCGTGGAATCCAATGTGTAAATTTACATTTAATATGAATAATGCTGGCTGCAGTTACAGAGTCGGGAACAAACTACTGTTTTGCCGGAGTGACTCGCGACTCCCGAGTCATTTCGCAAAGAACGAATTGTTCCTAAATCTTGCATCACTATTCTGCTCTGTCTGGACAGCTTCCCATGGCCTCATTGAACCGACACCCTGGAGGAACATTGACACTCTGACGGATTTCCAAAAAAACTGCAAATCAATCACTAAACGTGTGCTGGAAACAATGCGAGAGTGCATGAGAGCAGATTGCAAGGGAAGAGAATAAATACATCAAATGGCTTGTTTCGCATAGGGAATGACATGGAAATAATCCAGCTCAATTTATATATTTCTTTACTTTCAAAATGGCCACTGTGCAGATGTGGTCTGGGCTTTTTCAGGTCGTGGGGGAGTTGGAAAGAGGCGGAAGCGGCTGCCAGCGGCCCACGGTGGAGACCCGAATCCCAGGTGCAGTATGTATGTGCAAGTTTTATCGATTGCTTTCCCACATTTAGTTGAAATACGATTATGGCATGTAGCGCCAATTGTTGTTTTGCCTCTTTCCCATTAAAATTAATGTTATATCGTCCATGTAGCTGTGGAATTGCATTTGTAGGGCAAATTTCCATCCAACACACTCCTGTAAAGGACGTCAGACCTTATCCTGTGAAAATAATGTAGTAACAGTAATAGTTTTATGTTCAAGGCTCTGGGCAAGGGAGCAACTAAATGTCAAATAATTCAGTAGAAGAAAACTGACATTTTCCCTAATGACGAGATCCTGTCAATGTAGCACTGACAGCACTCAGAGGCCAACACTACTTGTACTGTAAAGAGCATTACTGGTACATTAAGGAAGCATCTCTGACATACACCTATCAGGCACAACATTAAAACCACTGACAGCCGAAGTGAATTACATTGCTCATCTTGTTCCAATGGTATCTGTCAAGAGGTTGGTTATATGAGGCAGCAAGTGTACAGTCAGTTCTTGAAGTTGATGTGTTGGAAGCAGGAAAAATGGGCAAGTGTTAGCATATGAGCGACTTTGACAAGGACCAAATTGTGATGGCGAGATGACTGGGTGAGAGCATCTCCAAAACTGCAGGTGTTCTGCGGTGTTCCCGGTATGCGGTGGTCAGTACCTACCAAAAGTGGTCCAAGGAAGGACAACTGGTGAACTGGCGACAGGGTCATTGGCGCCCATGGGCTCATTGATGCACGTGGGGAGTGAAGTCCAGCCCGTCTGGTCCGATCCCACAGAAGAGCTACTATAGCACAAATTGCTGAAAAAGTTAATGCTGCTATGATAGAAATGTGTCAGAACACACAGTGTTCAGAACTGGACCATGGAGCGGTGGAAGAAGGTGGCCTGGTCTGATGAATCATGTTTTCTTCTACATCATGTGAACGGTCAGGTAGGGTCCGATCTGGTCGAGCATCTGTGGGATGTACTGGAACAACAAGAATGATCCATGGGGGTCCCACCTCACAACTTACAGGACTTAAAGGACCTGCTGCTAATGTCTTGGTGCCAGATACCACAGGACACCTTCAGAGGTCTTATGGAGTCCATGCCTCAACGGGTCAGAGCTGTTTTGGCGGCACGATGGGGATCTAGACAAAATTAGTGGTTTTAGTGGTGGTTTTAATGTTGTGGCTGATTGGTGTATAAATGTAGGAGAAAATACATTATTTATTTAGGAGCATTACTACATGTGTACTAGAGTACTACATGCACTTCTCTGCACATACTAATAACGGAGAAATAATTGATACAGAGGCAGAGCTATCCGAAGGAAGATTCTAAGACCTCCAACTCAGGATCAAGCTTCTTTGTTTCTTTAAATGTATATTAACTCTAACTTACTGTTTAATTCCTTATGACCTTGCATGTTGCTGTGTGTGAAGTAATTTCTCAGAAAGCTGATTTTTTGTAATCGTGTAATCTCCTGAATTCCTAAACTCCTAAATTGTAAATTTGACCTTGAGCTCAGCACTGGGCCATCTTTCACAGCTCTGGAACAAATTTGAATGCTCTGATTCAATTAAATTATAATCAGTGGTGGTGTGGCTTTAAGCGACCTAAAATGTATTGCCCCCCCCCCACCAATCTGTTTCTACAGATAATCCCCAAATTTTTAAGCAAGTTAAAGCAAAGTCAGTGATTTTAGGCTGATTACTACTCTTAAAATTTGCGGGTGATGACCCTTTCATGGTTGGATTTTTTTTGACATTTTCTGAGGGAGGCTGGCTCGCTAATAGAGGCTTTGCCACCCCTCCTAAATATATGGCTCTGATGACACCCTCTGTATATTATAATAATGTATTATAATAACAATGAAAATCCATCTTCAATCAATTGGGATAGAAACGGAAGTGAAGCGGAACCCGAGGGTGACCATGGACCCCACCTGGTTAAACAATAAACGTAAACCTTGCATTTCCTTCACAGACTGCTAGGGGGACCGCAGACTCCGTCTGGTTTAATATTAAACTTACACCTTTGATTTCCTTCACGGAGCCCGAGGGAGAACGCAGATCCCCTTGACC
The DNA here is from genome assembly GCF_960531495.2 of Zeus faber. Lineage (NCBI taxonomy): Eukaryota > Metazoa > Chordata > Actinopteri > Zeiformes > Zeidae > Zeus > Zeus faber. The sequence goes on along the minus strand of NC_137203.1, from coordinate 28,473,452 downwards.
TACAACTCTGTGATGAGCAGTGAGATCAATCCAGTTCCTGACCCGCTTCATTTCGCTTCACTTTTTACCTTACCTCGTGGTTCGACATACTTTCTCCACCAAAGCAGAGGTACTGTACAGACAATGCGAAGAGTGACAGCAAGCTGCGACAGACACTTACATCATCCACCATTAGTGTTGCTATGGCGCGACCAATCTCATTATAGGACTTGGCTTTTCCCTGAGGACCCAGGAGAACAAACAGGAATCTGCGCGGCGAACAAGATAAATGTCAGCTAATGTCAAATGTACATGAAATCTACAGTGGGTGGGTGTGGGTCAGTGGCTGGGTTTACCTGGTGGGCACGGGGACCTCGGTAAGCCCGCCCAGTGTGGTGGCCTGGGCCAGGCGCACAAAGGCCACGAAAGGTTTATCAAGGAAGTCCACTTCCCCCACCAGCACGTTGGATGCCTCGGCATCCCTGGGAATCTTTTTCATGAACTTATTCTTTAGCTACCAGGGAGGTGGCGGATTGGGGCGAGAGACGGAGAAGCAGAAAGAGAGAGAGCGAGAAAGAGAGAGAGAGAGAGAGAGAGAGAGAGAGAGAGAGAGAGAGAGAGAGAGAGAGAGGTCAGACAATCATGCGTTAGCTATGGCTCGAACCGTTTCCCTAAATAAGTGATCATGTTCTGAGAGTGGACAAAGTCAATTATTAACCACTGGTGCTGTGGCTGCGGCGTAGTTTTCCTTTGGACAGACCTGAAGGATCGCCTACAAACAGACCTTGTTCAATTTGACAACGCTGCTCCTCGTCAGCGGGGAGGATTTGGCTTTGATCGCCATCCCTGAAATATTGGACCTGACTAGTGCCTCATCGAAGAGAGAGACAGATGTAAGTACAGATGTAGGAGGGGGAAACTGAGACCGATGGACCCGCTCAACCTGACCTGTGCCGTCTCCGTGGGTAAGGTGAGGCACAAATTGATCGCCGTGCACACAGAAGCACTCGATATGCGGTGGCGACACCAGCCCCGTCAGGCCCAAATCCCTCCTACATGTGAGGGCCTGAGCACATGAACGGGGGCAGCGAGACACACGTGTTCCCAATCAAAGCTGGCTCAATATTGACCCAGTACGGGTCACATAGAAAGCCATCGACATGCACATGCATTGGCACACAGGCATAGAAATGCAAACTCTATTACTGTTCCTCTGTTATGTGTGCTAACAACAAAGTATCGTCACATGAAATACAATTGGAATATCCGCCGGAACATAATGAGGGTACTTTACCAGGATCCGGTCAAGCAGCGCTTGTTCTCTGAGTTGCAAAGCAGAAAAACTCATTTAACTGCGAACAACACGACGGATATAAATTCCTATTCACATTATACTCGCACTTGTGTATAACCCATCTTATTTGTTTGGCCATTGATACCCATTTCACACAATAATAGCCTGGCCCGTGTTTGAACTCTGCATCGGTGTGTCATTTGGTTTTAAAACTGTGTACTTGTATTGTCCCGGCGAGTGACTCAGTGGTGTAGTCTACATGATACGCATGATACAACAGTATACGCCATATACCCACTTAAGAATGTGCAAGGGTACGTAACAATATAGTGTCGTGACAGAACCTTCACTTCAGGGATTTTGTTACGCAAATACCGGGTAGAGTATAACTGCAATAAAATTAGTTTTGCAAGGGACTTTGCCGTTCCTATAGCCCTGTCTGGATGTTGCATAGCACTGGCATAGCCCCTCCAAGGATTTCCTTACCTTTTTACATTTTCATTAAACATTTTAAATCAAAATAACTCCGCTACTGTCCCACAAGTATTTTAAGTTTTAAAGTTATATATATATAACACCTAAAATTCGTAAAACAGGCAAGTGTAGCACAGTGGCATAAAAGGTTAATGGAGAGGGAGCCATCTCCGCTCCGCTTAAGCCCAGTGCATCCTGTGTCAGGCTCTGTAGAGCAGAGGTTCCCAACCACCGGGAAGCGGACCGGTGCCGGGCTGCGGGGCATTTGCCACCGGGCCGTGAGAAGGCGGGCGGGAACTGTAATGACCCCTCCACAGCCCCCCACCCTCCTGGCTGGAAGGGAATCATCACAGTATATCCACTATAATAAATTAGACGACACCACTGGAGTGACTGATTTATATGGCCGCATGTTCCCTGCATTGCGCCTGTCTCATTCGCTTACAGTGGTAGTGAGAGATTCATGTCTCTCGGTGCTTCCGCGACAAAACATCAATTTGATTGAACGCTGTCCCTTTTGTAAGACATCTCTCCAATTACAGGGTGCAACAAAATAGAACCTTCCACCCACTCACCAACAAACCAACAAAAGCAGACCATCACATAAAGATAGGAATATGAATACCGGCATTACAAACACTCTGGTGGAAAAACAAAATCAAACGAGTCATTGTTCGCACGGATTTTAGGTGATCGGGGCCCGTTTGTTTTAGGACGGACGTTTCGATGACTTAAAACCTGCGTTTTCGGTGGTCGTTTGAACAGCGGCCAGCTAGAGAGTCACCTGGTCTGCGCTGGGAGTGTCTGCAATGTCATTCATACTCCTACTCTGGGCGTGACCTGGAAGGCAACACAGCAGAGAGACGGTTATTACACGTCGGAGACACGTCTCGCTATAGAACGTGCGCCTCCTTCAGATGAAGACAACAAAAAACACAAAATAGAAGCCCCATGGAATGGTGAGACACTTAAACAACTAGAGACAACCAACTTTTATACTTGTTTTTTTATCATCATTTGTAATGATTTCTCTGTGTGTTTGGTCTCTAACACTGAGTTTCTCTTAGCAATTCGGTCAATGCTATGGGTTTTCTATGTCTAGGTCCATTTATTTTCATTGTTTATTTATTTATTTATTTTTATCTCTTTTTTTGTTGTTGTTTTAAGATTTATTTTCTTAGTTTGGTTTATTGTATATAGCCATTTTTTTAATTTAGTATTATATATTTAGGTTTACTGTATGTTATATTGCCAATTTAATTTTTCATTATACATTTTTGAGTTTATTGCAAATTATTATTTATTGCCATTCTTGCAAATGGAACCTGATTGAGACTATTTGTTTTCAAACAGGGATTGGTTAGGAGGGTTGTGTCCATCAGCCGTCCATTCCATTCCAATCTCTGATGACTGAGTTTACCACATAATATAAGGAAAAAGGGACCATAAGAAGACCAAGGATACCCCGCCCCCATATACATACAGCTACTACCACATATTATATATATTATTATTCTAGTTTAGTAAAATACTTAATCTCTGTTGTCAGCATATTTGTAAGTGCATAGGTTGTATTGACCAGTACAAGTAATTCGCACACAGGCACAACGTGGGGTCTTTTTCGAACATGCACTCGCTTCGACAACCTGGAGTCACTAAATGGGACACAGGTGTGTCGTGTTGTTGTTGTAAGAAATATATAATAATATATAAATGATTGATGTAATGGCATTTAATTTTAATTTAATCAGGCCTTAAAAACATTTTTTTATTAATATTATTGTGGTGTGGGGATGGTGTGGTTTGAGCAGCCACACTTGTCCTGGGTCTAGGTAATTGGGGACCCAGGATCAGAGTGGCTGCTTACCTGTTGATTGTTGGTTGGTCTAACGAGCAACAGGTAAAACCCCCATCCCCACACACGCTCAGGAGAGGAGCCCCTGTTATGACACAACTTCCTCTGCTCCTGTGCTTATTCCAACCAGCCCACTCTCTACAATAAACTGGTGTCTGAAACCCTGTTGTCTGTGTCTCTGTGCCGGAGGTCCCTGAAAACGCCACTTGGGTGGTGTCTGGTCGGCGAAACTGCCACAATTATATAATACTGTTTTTTATTTATACAATTTTTAATTTTTAATTTTATTGATTAATTGATTTATGTATTAATTTAAATTTACATTACATTTAGTCATTTAGCAGACGCTTTTATCCAAAGCGACTTACAAGGGAGAATAACATTCAAGCTACAATTTATGTATTTCTGTATTTACTTATTATTATATTTTTTCTTGTTTTTTTTTGCCTTGCATTATGCTTCATTTAAAATAATCACGAGTGATGTGAATCTATAAATATTTCGAAGCATATTTTGTAAATTTACACAGGGACAGAGAGACAGAGGGAGAGAGACGGGCACTCACGCAGACGGCCGTAGCCGGCGGACTGCTGCTTTACGCGGAGGTCCTCTGTGGAGCGGTTGAAGTTGGCCCCCGGCCCGGCCCCCGGCCCAGCCCCTGGCCCAGCCCGCATCTGAGGACTGCGATCTGATGAAGAGGGAGGCGAGAGGATGGTTATGTGATGGTAAACAGCTCATAAAGCATTAATACATCACCCCACGAGTCATTGGGCTCGCATTTCATTTACCCAAGCCTATTCTGTTAAATTAGATATGTGTATATTAAATTTCTCGTTGACTGTGGAATCAAAATGTGCGGGATGTTGGAAGTTGACGAATAGTTCAGAAAGAGACCTATTTGCTTTCACAGGCGGTCTAAGCGTGAAAGTGTGAGACATTGATCATTTTAATGGCACAATTATGGCACGATCGTGATGACGTTGATTTCACTCATGAATGCACATGCATAGCAGAGCGAAGCAGAGGACCGGGGGTTGTTAGCCTTGTCGCGTGAGGAACTCACTGGCGGAGTTGCTGGACTTGCCAATGTCGGCCAGCGAGCGGTGGATGGGCTTCTTGGTCTGGTGCCGGTGCTTCCTCAGCAGGACGAAGCTGATCTTCTCCCGCAGGTCTGGGGAAATCATGCCCTCCTCAATCTGCCTCTCGATCACCTCGTCTGGAGGAGAGGAGACCGATTTGAGAATTCGGCCTCACACAAGTTACGAAGGTACAACAGCAAAAAAAACAGCTTGCTATCTTGTGATATTATCAGCAGGCACTGTGGTTTGGAATCAACCCTGGAATAAGCTAGACATTGTCATTGGCTTATATAAGAAGACATATATGATATACACATGATATGTGCAGACATTTTTTTATCCCCCCAAAAAAGTCACATAATCTGAAGATTTTTAGAATGTAATAATTTAATAATATCATAATTTCAATTTTATCACCAGTTTAATTAACCTTATTGAATCCCTAAGTACAAATAATTCATTCCAGAGTAAAAAATTTACATATATTTTCGGAATTTGTAAAAATGGACTATAAGAGTCGGTTTTGTCTTCCTTTATACCATGTCTGTTTATTGCCAATTCTCTTTAACACCTTACCCTAAACTGCATCTTACTGCTCACAATACATAGTACCACACCTACGCTACATTACATTATACTAATCCTTAACCTGGTGTCCATTTTTTATAATTGAATATTGCCTGTGTCCATGAAATTTAGATGATGTATTACGGCATTGTCCTGCACGTACCATGGCCACTTACATAGCATTCATAAGTTTTAACAGGCATTGGACATGCTGACCCCTTAGGATCTGGCTATACCCGTAATTAATCTAGAGTTCTTATGCAAGTGAAATGTTTGCTCGATACTCTCGTTAAACAGGATGTATCCTAGATTCTGTCTGTCAATGGGGAGATTTCTAGTCCATCAGAATACGAGCCAGCAAGTGAAAGTTATGCAAGCGAGCCTCACTGTTTTATAATCCAAAAAGTATGTTTCACATGAATCAGCCCTGTTACTGTCCTCATTTCATTGTTGATTTCACTGTTTCACTTTCATCTATACAAATGTATTGCTCACGTCTATCAGCTGCCTGTTGCGAGCAGTTGCACTGGGGAATGGGCAGGACGAGTGATAAAAACTATATCAAACATTATAGATTGTAATCTATGATGCGGAATTGAAGCAAAGGCCTCCCTCTAGCAATTACAGTTGGTGGACTGTTACTTGACCCTACAGTGTGTGCCCAAGGTTCTATGTTCCATCAACGTAACAAGAAGAACAGTGTCCATATCTCTGGTGTATTTACACAAATACATCCTCTGATAGTACTTACTTTTGTGTAAATTATAAGTCAAAAATAGTAAATTATACTAAATAATAAAGTAAAAAATATCTGAAACAGTGTTAAAAAGTAAAAATCTATTCTAGCTGAACTTTGGAACAATCAATTAGACATATTATAAGTATGCCGCCCCAGCCCGCCCAGCCCCTGAACTCACCCACAATCTGAGGCAGCGAGTAGCCCTCCAGGTCCAGCAGCACCGTTCCCGTCTGCAGACACGTCCGGAGCTCGAACAGACTGTGCAGCGACAGCGTGGACACATGGGGCTTGCTCCAGCGCTCTCCGCCCTCCTCCACCTTCTCCTCGAACTTCACCCACCTGGCGCCGGAGAGAGAGACAGGACAGGTAAGGGGTGCTATTTTGAAATGAGCCAAGGGTCCAAACCTGTTTCCGCAAATGCTGCAGATGACTGTGATGACATTTCCAAAAGGGGGTGGCGGTGGCATTTTCAAACTTTTCCTCAACTGCCGCTCGGAGGGGAGAAGGGCTGGCTAATGCACAGGATGGCATAATAATTGCCGAAAAGGTGTGAAGTTTGTCGTTTGAAGACCGACTGACGGAGTAGTTCAGCAGATGCATTGCACTGAATTGCAAACGCACACACACACATGCACACTCACGATAACCTATCTGATGCTCGAGGCACTGGGCTAAGAATTATTTGCAATAATATGAAATTGAAGTTTGCATGCGTTTCATGTGCTTTATTTGTGTGTGTGTGTGTGTGTGTGTGTGTGTGTGTGTGTCTGTGTGTGTGTGTGTGTGTGTGTGTGTGTGTGTGTGTGTGTGTGTCTGTGTGTGTGTGTGTGTGTGTGTATGTGTGTGTCTATGTGCATTTATGTACATACAGTATTTCATGATTAAGGCTTTTTTGTGTGTGTGTGTGTGTGTGTGTGTTTGTGTGTGTGTGTGTGTGTGTCTGTGTCTGTGTTTGTGTGTGTCTGTAGGAATAAACTGCATGCATGGTATTTCATGTGTGTTAGGCCTTAAGTGTGTGTACTGTGTGTGTGTGTGTGTGTGTGTGTGTGTGTGTGTGTGTGTGTGTGTGTCTCTGTGTGTGTGTGGGTGTGTGTGTGTGTGTGTGTGTGTGTGCACGCCTGGGGCATGTGGGTCTAGTCACCTGGCAGACTCTTTCCACTCCAGCTCCTCGCCCTCATGCTGCAGTGTGTCCATCTCTGTGAATAGCGTGGGGGTGGGCATGTCGTCCTCCTCCCCCAGGATGTAGCGCAGACGCTCGGCCGCTGGAGACACTGGTGTGGAGACACCAAAAAAAAATAAAAAATATGAATATTCCATTCATTTGATTTTTATGATTAGCCCATCAACCATCACCATCAATAGATATGGTTTTGGTCAAAGCTGTTTGTTCAAATGGAATGCCTTTTATCTACTTTAGCTGTAACAACTATATGTACTGTATGTTCTATGTATTATGCCTTAAGTTATATTATGTTACCTAGATTTCAGTCAAAGGTACTTATTTTTGCCCTATTTTGTATTTGCTAATTCCATTTGAAATGGTGGAAGCTTTCTTTAACAAATACGGGTGATGGTCAAATTAGTTGTCAGTGGGACCATTTCAAGGTAGGTTTCTCACCATATACTGTAGGTTGAATTTTCCAAATCCCGACAATAGCCATCATCAGGAAAACGGTCAGGATTGATATTTAACAGTAAAACTTTTGTGCTGACAAGTAATGGGGCTATGCTGGATTTGGCACCGGTATGATCATTTAAAAGGTAAGGAGAATTTACTAGTCTTAGTGTTTGTCTCTTCTTTCTGGTATTACTAAGTCAGATTTTGACACTTCTCAAGAAGCAAAGGGGAAACTCATCAAGGATTCCTTAAATTGGGACAATCGACGGTAATCATCTAAATCTTATTCAGATTCCTTACAGTTATCTTGCACTTGTATCTGATTGAATGTGGAAACAGGTGGTCAGGCACTAAAATTCGAGGTTGCTTCAATGGTTGATGTATGCTTCGATTGTTTCTAGCCTTTCATGTAAGTCGCTTTTAACAAAAGTGTCTACTACTGCAGAACTTCAAAAAACTTGAGCCACTCCTTTTTACCTTGGAAAGATCACTTAACCACAGTCCATCCTGGAAAATATAATTGATAGAGAAGCAGCAGCAAGGTGCTACGACAGATGGCGGATGTTTGATTTACCTTGAATTTGACACTTATGACAATATAATAGTATCAAATGGCTGAGAATAAAATGGCCGTCGACAAGATCGCCACCTCAAGCGTCCATCGTCACACTTGATGGTTTGGCTCATCAACTGTGAACGTCACCTCTGCGGTAACGATCTTGGGCTTTAAGCTGCAAGCCACAGTGTTTTTCTACCCACTCCACCCTCCGGGAGGAGCATGGAGGGGGCGATGCTCAGTGACCCGACGCCTCGTGCGTTCCAGCGCCTGATCGCTGTCCATATGCGGAGCAATCTACGCTACGAGTCGTTACACGAGTCCCGAGCCGGAACGGAGGATAAATCAATCTAACCAGATATAGGGTCTCAACACCGCTGACATCACCATCAACACCGGTCATCGGCGTTTCAATGGCTCGTGTCAACATTTCATTGTATTTCCTGTATTTTTCTTCACCCGGCAGTGAAAGGACAAGAAATAATTGTCCTTTGTTATCATCTACAAGCAGTTTTTAATCACATGCATCCCTGTAATATTATCAGTTTTTAATCATGCTCATGCCGCTCATTCCCTCAATCTCTTTTACATCCATTGGCATGGAGGTCATATGGGATAGGGTTCATGGATGTAGCTGCAGGTTGGTGACCCTTCAGCAAGCACCAGTGCCACAAACGTATGGCGGATCAATGATATTGAAGCAGGGTTTTTTTTTTTATGTATTGATGATAACCAGGCAGCTAAATTCAACTTCAATTCTCGCTAAGTTCTTGGTCAAAATTCATATACAGCAAGTTGGTATTCTGATCCATGTTAGTACAACAGCATGTCTGCTGAAGCAATGGTGTTGTGTAATCACTCAAAGCCTTGAGTGTCCATGAAGCCCATTACCTTCACTGTGGGAAACACCCCCCTACCGACTTTGATCTAAAAGATGGCCTGATGTGGACTGGCTTGACTGCCAGTGTCTCAATTGTCTCAGAAGTGACATCAAAGATATCAATTTCCCAACCTCTCGCTTCCAAAATAGTTTACCTTCCTTTCTGTCTGACTCTATTTTACCCTCTTTCATCTGTCATTTATTTGTTTTCCCTGCTGGCACTTTGTGGCTGTTATGGTGCATTATACAAACATATTTGATATTCATGTGTTGCGGCCCACTCCAAAAGTGTGTTTTGCGTGTGCGTGTGTGTGTGTGTGTGTGTGTGTGTGTGTACACCGGGCAGCTGAAGCAGCTCAACTCCTGGTTCTTGCTTTCACCCCGGATTGCACCATACTGACCGATGCAGGGGGGCTTTTCTGCCAAAAGCTCTGGGAGCCAAACCAAGCATTTGGGTTCTGGAAGGTCGATGCAAAGAGCTCAATCGAGTACTAAATATGAGAGTGTTTACTCTCAGAATTAACCTAAACAATGGCCTTTGGCAACACCAACACAATGCCCCCTGCGTGAACAAGACCGTCAAAAGAATGTAGAGAAAAATTGGGATGACTGACACAAACCCACACCCCGTCTGCGCCAGTCGTTTTAGGGGAACCGCCTTCAAAAGAACGTTTCAAAGGCTGCACCTGCATGCACAATGCACTCGCCCCCGACAGTCTTTGAAAGCACCTCTCTCTAAAGGCTTTCCCTGTGGGAAAAAATACTATTGAAACATTTTTTATAAAAATGATGGAAGCAGAGCGGAAAAATGTCAATATTAATCAGTTTTGAGACTTAATAAAAAAAGTTAATACACTTGCATTGTGCAGAAGATGTGCTTGTGAGCAAGGTATGTCTAGTAGTGAGGACTCTCAGAAAAAGAGTCGCTCGTATATGACTTGTATTAACTGTGACTCTCCTCTCAATTTGCCAACGAAAATAGCCGTGAGTTGTGAGTCACGCATATGCAAACAGAAAATGATTACCGAGGATTGAATTGATATGAAAAAGGCTGAGGGCATTTAGCATAAGTCACATTGAATGTGATTGATTTATGCTTTGCGTTCCACCAAAATGGTGACAGAATCAAATGAATGAAGAATCAAACGAACAAATAGTCAGAAAATCAGTCAGAGTCACTCATGAAGAGCCGAGCATCCAATTAGAGACAAACCTTCTCACCACTGATGTCTCAGCATGTCATGCCAGATCACATTGCGTTACGTCGTATCAATCAAATAGCGGTTTAAAAATCCCCGCTTGTGGATTGGACTCACTTGTGCGGCTGATTTCCGTAGCGTTGTGGCCCTGAGGGCTCATGAGTCCCTCCTCCATGTCCATCTCACGGTAGCGGTCGTGCTCATGGTGCCTGTCGTGGCCGTAGCGTCTCTCCCTCTCCAGGTCCGAGGCCTCGCGGCTCGAGCGTCTCCGCCTGCGCTTGCGTCGGTATCCCCTTGGCACCGGAACGCCGATGTAGATGGACTGGTGGTCTGCTCACGCGACAGGAAACGGCTCGGTTTAAAAAGTGACATATGGACAGTTTGGGAGGTCGGTAAATGTCAAATTTCAGCCTGAGAATGAAAACGTGGACCGAAATAGAGGGAAATTTAAAAAAAGGATTTAGGGGAAAATGTCTGACTTGACATAATGTTGCATAGCTTGCAGAGCTAGTTCTGTCAGACAACTGGACGGCGCCACATGTTTCTGCGCCCTTATTTAGGTCTATCGAAGCAGCCATTGCTCCTGCTCTACCTATTGACGCTACTCTTCTATCCAATGAGGGGGTTCAACCTCATCATTCCTAAGTATCATTATTTTTTGCTGTACACCTATAAGCAGTTGCGCACAGACGCCAAACTCAAACGATGCATAATGAAAAGAGATCATTTTAAGTCGCTCAGTGTTTGAAGGATCATCATTTAATTAAATCAAAAATTATATACGTGATTCATTTTTGTAGAAAGCCAATGAGCTGAACAATCAACTCCAATAAATGAATGCAAACAAAAGTCTGAATGACTAAATTATAGTATGGCTTGCTGAGGTACAAAGCATTCGTCATTTATGATTGAAAAGAGCTTTAATGAGAACATGGTTTAACCCCCCCCCCCTCCCCAAAAAAGTTTAAATGTTGTTTTCTGTCTTACAAAACACTTGACTGAGATCCGATAACATTGGCAGACTGTTGGCACAGATCTTTCATCAATCCCTCCTACCCCAGGGAAAGTCTTCATGAATGCTAAATCCCCTAAAAAGTCTATACATAAATTATTATATCTCTTTATTAAATGTACCCGCTGCTCTCCATTTAACCAGTTGCGTACAAAGGGGAAATCAAATCGGCTCTGATACACACTGGCATTCACATTCCGTGCATGGTTCCTTCCTTCTGATTTGTTGTTGATTTGTTTTCTTTGTTTTGGAAGGGGCAAACCTGTATGCTGCCAGAATGATCATCTGCTGCGAATTAGGGTTATGTCGCAGAACAAATTGTGTAGAAAACTCCCACTGGAGTATTTTAAACAACTGGGAGAACAGCGGCTAAATTGGATGCTGGAAGCTGGAAGGTCTCTCAGCTAGCTACTAACCCTTACACACACACACACACACACACACACACACACACACACACACAAACGCACACACACACACACACACACACGCACACACAAATTTGCATGCTTGCAAACATCATAAGCCTCCATCTTTGCCTGTTCATACACAGAGACATACACACACACATAAACCTCCACACACAGTGAAGAAGATGAAAGCTGGAACTCCACCGGGGCAGATGGGTCAATGCACCAGCTGAGGAACAAACATGAACAAGACACAATACACAATACACACACACACACACACACACACACACACACACACACACACACACACACACACACACACACACACACACACACACACACACACACACACACACACACACACACACACACACACACACACGCCTCTAAAGATGGAGGGTAAACTATGCTTTCATATTGATATTTCATCAATGATCTGCAATACTTCACAATCTGAGACGGATTCTTATTGTCAACGTGACAACTTTGTACCTAGTACAAAGTTGAAGTGAATACCAGGTTGCAACAATCAAATAATAATGTTATCTTAAATGATGTTATGTTAGACTAGATAAGATTCAATCGGGGTTAGATTTGAATAAATTCGATTTCACTTTCTTGTCCTGATCTGGGTAAAATTGTCATTTTTGCAGGAGCAAACGGAAGGATGAAAGGTTAGGTTTGGCACTTTTCAACCCAGGTCGTATTAAAGTGTTTAAGGTCGTATTAAAGTGCGCCCCGCCCATCCACATGATGTAGAAGAAAATGTGATTCATCAGACCAGGCCACCTTCTTCCATTCCTCCATGTTTCAATTCTGACGCTCACGTGCCCATTGTAGGCATTTGGTGGTGGACAGGGGTCAGCATGGGCACTCTGACTGGTCGGCAGCTATGCAGCCCCATACGTAGCAAGCTGTGATGCACTGTGTGTTCTGACACCTTTCTATCATAGCAAAATTAACCTTTTCAGCACATTGTGCTACAGTAGCTCTTCTGTGGGATCGGACCATACGGGCTGGACTTCACTCACCATGCGCATCAATGAGCCCATGACCCTGTCGCTGGCTCACCAGTTGTCCTTCCTTGGACCACTTTTGGTAGGTACTAACTACTTCACACTGGAAACACCCCACAAGACCTGTCGTTTTAGAGATGCATTGACCCAGTCGTCTCGCCATTACAATGTGGTCCTTGTCAAAGTTGCTCAAATCCTTACGCTTGCCCATTTTTCCTGCTTCCAACACATAAACTTCAAGAACTGACTGTTCACTTGCTGCTTAATATAATCCACCTCTTGACAGGTGCCATTGGAACGAGATGAGCAATGTAATTAAACTTCAACTGTCAGTGGTTTTAATATTGTGGCTAATACAATACAGTAAACTATGTTATACCAAAAAAGAAGATGATCACAAACCGTGCATTTTTTCTAAACGTCCAAATGTTGTAATATGCATTGTATAGTGCAACAGGCGTGATACAAGCTGTATCTTAATAATGTATTTAAACATGGCATGTTACTAAAAACACACACACTTCATACACATAGAAGCATCAAAGCTGGTGATGCGAAGAGGCTGAACAAGCTTCTGAAGAAAGCTGGTTCAGTCCTTGGTGTAAAGAAGCTTTAGACAAGGAGCGCTACCCGAGGACTCTTCTGCCTGCTGCCATCAGACTGTATCATTCCTGTTCTGTCTGGCTGGACACTCAACATTTTGAACTACTGTATAACCTTCCTGTAATCACCCTGGTGCACATAGTGTATGTACACTGCAAAAAATTTTACAGAAATTGCAAAAAATTTGACAACAAAAACAAACATTTGCTCATCTTCCATTATATGAATTTGTTGAGACAGTGGTGGTATATTCCTTATTTCGGCTTATCTTTGATGTTTTTGTCATGAGGTTTATTTTACATTTACTTTTTTATTTCTCTCTCTCAGCTTAGATTCAGCTTTCTGGTTCACTGCTCATGTTATTTCATTATAGTTATGGTAGCTGACCAAATCTTTCCGGTTTATTAATTGTTTTATTACTTATATATTTTGCTGCTTATCATTAGGTTTAGTTTATTTTGTCATGTTTTATTGTGTACAATTAACCATTAGGTTTTATTGTATATTTTCCATATATTGCCTTTTCTTATTTTATTTATGTTTTTTCCATTGCTTTATTATTATTATTGCCTATTTTTTATGTAAACTGTTTCTGAGGCTGCAATTTACATTCAGGGAAGAATAAACTATCTATTCTAAAAGCATTCCAAAAGCAAGCAGCGATTTCAGCCTGGGGCCTTGTTGGCGGCGTGCTCAGGTGGGTAATCTCCCGATTAAGGAACTTTCTTTGTGGAGTTTGAATGTTCTCCCCGTGCTCACATGGGTCTCCTCCAACATAAAAAAAAACGGACGCCAATTAAAAACATGCAGAATGCTCTCATGACTACAACATGGATCTATGGAAGTGGTCCCCAGGCGCTGATGAAAAAGGGCAGCCTACTGCCCCTGGCTGCTCCTGGAGGAAGGCAGCGAGGATGGGAAAATGCAGAAGCCACATTTCTTCATTCACCACTCCCTGCATGTGCGCGTGTGTGTGCGCGGTGTTATCACCACTCCCTGCATCCTGCGTGTGTGTGTGTATGTGTGTGTGTGTGTGTGTGTGTGTGTGTGTGTGTGTGTGTGTGTGTGTGTGTGTTTGTGTGTGTGTGTGTGTGTTACGTGCCTGTAAGACAAATAAACAATTTTTCCCTAATAATTCCCATACCAACGAAGACCACGGTAAAGTTAAAGAGAACAACGTAGAGATGTGTGAGACACAGCATTTTGGTTTTTTTTGGTTCAAGTAGGAAACAAAGGAAAAAAATTACATCTAATTCTAAAATAAGAACAAAAACACTATAAAAAGTGTTTTTCTAAGCGTCTCTCTGCAAGAGAGGCGGGGTGAAGTGGGGCCGCTCTCTAGTAAAATACAAACACAATCCAGGCATCCGGTCTCCCCCCTGTGATGTCACGTTCAACTTTGCAGGCAATTTCCTATTTTTAGGTGGGCCTGGCTAATTGCATTGGAAAAATGAGTCCCTCTGCAAAGTAAAAATAATTTCTATATCGATTTGCTACATCATTTCTCCACACATTAATTCACTGGGTATGCCAACTTGCAAGTTGCCCTTTAAACACAAGCACATAGAAACACACTCACCCTCCTCCTCCTCATAACGAAGGTGAGAGATACCGAGCCCTCTGTCTCCATGGTCCATCCTGCAGAATGAGACAAAGAATGAGATTCACACCTGAGTTTAGAGCGCCAGTGGCTGTGAATTTTCATTTGCACATGACCGAATATTGTGTGTGCATGTGCGTGCGCTAACATCATTGAATGCGTGTTTCCTGTGAGTGTGTGTTGGTGCGTGTGTGTCTCCATGAGATGGCATTGGGACGAAGCCCAATGCCCTGCGCTGGGTTACAGCATATCACTGATCAATGGAGAAATAATTAAAAGGGAGCCCGCGTCGATAGAAACCAGGGCAATTTAAATAAATGTGCTGGTAACTTAGTGCACGTGGTGCCGCTTGAGAAATGATACAACAACTAGATAGATAGATAGATAGATAAATAGATAGATAGATAGATAGATAGATAGATAGATAGATAGATAGATAGATAGATAGATAGATAGATAGATAGATAGAGAGAGAGCAAGAACGAGAGAGAGAGAGAGATATTCCTGGTGGATTTGAAAGAGCACAGGTAGGCACAACAACACAACCCTCCAAACTGATCCCTATTTGAAAACAAATTGCTTCAATAAGGTGTCATTTGCGACCGTACATGTTGGAGTGACATATGTGCTGTCAGAGCAGATATCTCAATTTGGAGGGAAACTCTTGAAAAGCAAAACAAAGCCACCCTGGAGGATGAGGGCGGTAACAAAGCGGGAAAAAAACCCCAAAAAAACAAGATGGTGACGGCTAGGTTAAGCCACAGCTGAGCCCGGTTGAGCCGCCACCGCATCCGTCTCACAGTGTCGCTTCCTGCCTCGGTAATTAGTCCTGTCACATTGGTGTCCTTCACACCCAGTGGGCAGATGGAGCCCCCACTGCCCGCGCGGACGCACGCACGCACATGTACACACACACACACACACACACACACACACACACACACATAAACTCCCCCCCCCCCCCCCGCCCCCCAGCTTATCGGACCGATCGATGAGCCTGCAATGGCACTCACAGACTCACACTGTTCACGTGGACGCACTAGCCCCGGACACACACAAACAGACACACACACACACACACACACACACACACACACACACACACACACAAACACACACACACACACACTACACACACACACAAACACATTTTGACACGTGAAACACTGGCACACTCTTACATGATGGCATACAATAAATCAAAAAACGTATAAAAGTACATACACATATTTAAGTACACAAATATAAATGTATGCAAGTGCATAAGTATTGTAAGTTGCTTTGGACAAAAGTGTCTGCATCTAGAAGAACCTTTAAACAGATGATTAGTTGGGATTATGTCGACCTAAAACAACTGTAATTGTTTATTAAATCATGAGAATACGTATATAAAATTACTTTAAAATCACTAGTCAGTGCCTAAAAGCAGCATTAAAGGCCTCATGGATTACGAGGACACTACATATCCTCATGTCCTCATAATCCAAATGCTGATGGGTTATTCAGGTATTTTATCCTTTTTAACCACATACGCACACACAAATTGCACAACATTTGAACAGTTAAGGGCAGAGTTCAGCGGAGAGTAATGTGCATGTGTGTCGTGGTCATATAGCAATATGATAAATGCTGCTCGTGATGATGTCCCAGCAAAAGAGAGAATCCTGGGAGGGAAGTTTCATTCAATTACTATTGAAACAAATTCCACCTTCACCCAGCGGAACGTTACATGCAACCATTAACCAGATTGGCATTTGTTCTCGTAAATGGAAATGAAACAAGCAACTTTTATCCAAAGTATAACACAGTCAGTTAAATATGCTTTGAGTGGGAATGGGTTTGGAGATAACCAGTGAACCAGTAATCCTGTAATGGTATTGTTCCGTAATGGAACATTTACATATGTGATCAGTTGAATGTTATCTTTTGAGGAAATAACTCTTACTTTAGTATAAGTAATGTACTTTTTACTGACTTCAATGGTGACAGTCTCTACACAAGTGTAGGTACATATTGACTATGACCCAATATACCAATAACAAACCCAAAATCCAAACCACCATTTGGGTCGAGGTTGTATTTCCACGGTTTCTAGTGTGACTGCAGTGTCAACTTATACACCCCATAAAAACATGTAATATTACTATAAGATTTACAATAGAAATAGCATACATACCATAGATTAGATAGAAAGATATTACTACATGTATTGTGGTACTGGTAATAATGATGTTACTGCTGTAGAAAAAATGATAGAGAATATACAGTACATAAAGAGAACAATACAATACATTTAACTATAATTATTGGAATATTTGAATAACTGGATGCATATACGCTTGATAGTATTGTCACAATACTATACACTGATTTTGTGAATAATATATAATAACATAGGGTTTCTATGAGTAAACAACACAAAATAAAACTCTAACAAACATGCGAGTAGACCTATCATATTTATAATATTGCGTACTTAATTATATCATATGTTATACTATATATTTTCCCCGGGCGCGTCCACGTATGCTGCCCACTGCTCCTGGCTGTGGCTCCGGAGGAAGGACAAGCCAGGATGGGTTAAATGCAGAGGCCTCATTCCACCGGCCACCATCTAAAAGCATGTGTGTGTGTGTGGGCAAGCATGTGTTGTAGTGTGGTGTGCTGTGTGACAAATAAAGTTTGTTCTTCTTATACTGTTCTAAGCTTCTGTTTTGGCTTGAAACTTCTCAAACTACAAATTAACAGTCTAGCCCTGGTGAAATTCCATTGTTTAGATATTAAAGCAGATATGACTTACTAATGAATTAGTACTGAGTCAGGCTGAAGTATAATTACTTGAGTACTTATACAAGTAATTTACAAGTAAATTAATTGAGTACTTATACACAATAAAAAAGTATCATTTCTGAGTACTCTGCCTATTAGTTGAATATTTGTGAGTTTAGTGCAATTGCATCTATAAAACAAATACAATTCTAAATAAAATGGAAAGATTATTCTTATTCTTCACCAAAATGTTTCAAATTTAAATTTAACCAAATCATTTCACGTATAAGATTAAAATTAAGTTCTGATTCTTAAAGTTGAACATATTGACAAACATTATGGCTAATAAACTACGCAATAAACATAATATGACAATTCTTTTTGCAAGCAGTGATATAGTGTTTGGATATTATTTCATTAAAAAAAATGTGCAATATGGCTGTGAAGTGTTGTGTGGATTGATTCCTTTTAATCTGAGATGACTCATGAATACATTTGATCATTCCAACTTTGGAGGTTTTGCTTAATTTACACAAACACTCATTTTTCAGCTCAAACTCTGAGACTTCACAGAGCGTAGGGAAGAGAGAAAAAGCACGTAAAGTCTTTGGACAAGCAAATGTGTAAGCAAATGAGAGATGAAACCTTTCCAATGTTTTTTTCAATAATTAAAAAAAAAAAAAAAAAAAGAAACGAGGCCCCTATGGGACCAGGAAGGTTCCAGAGCATTGGAGAAACATTGGCGCGAAAGACAAAAACGGAGACAAGAGAAGAGCATTGAGATCCTCCAAAGCCAATGGGAACCAAAACACGGACCCAAGTGAAGGCCACAGACACAACGTCCTACCTGATTCAGTTGTCCGCTGGATGGAGTGAAGGAAGAAATGGCTTCTGCTGTTTGCCGGGCAGCGTCAATGGAAACATGCCAGTGGAGTTGGAACCAGCCGAGCAGACAAACCCCCCCCCCGGATCAATAATGGACGGAGAGCTTCTGGCGGGATGCTGCGTTAAAGTACGGGCTGACAGCGAACCAATAGAAAAAGGCCATCTCCATATAGATGCCAGCGGGTCAATATATAGGCTTGGGAACCATGGAAAAAGTAATAATAAGGCACAGGATGTTAAGCACCAGGCATAGATTTGAAATGGATCTGGTGGCTGAAATGAGGAAAGGGGTTTATATACAGATAAAGGTATACAGTAGGATACAGTTAAAGGTTTCTGTTGAAGGTAAACTGGTCAAAAGTGTCCAATTTACGGTCTTTCAGGACTTCCAATAGAAACTACACCCTTCACGTTGGATAACCTTTTCCCATTTTTCCGCAACAATAAAGGGGCCAAAGGTCCCCAAGGCCAAAAGTCCCTGTCTCTGCCAGTTTGTAAGGACAGACTCAAGGACAGAGTTTTCAACTTCTTCCATCGGTCAAATGTTGATAGCTGTTGGTAGCGTTCAGCAGGGGCTCTGAAGGCAGTTCATGTTTTCTCGTAGTACTACGTTTTTTTTAATCAGCAAATCCAAGGGGTCAAATACAAGTGGCCTTGAAGGTTAACAACTGACCACAAAAAAAAGCTTATTACTGGCTCTGTGAAAATGAGTGGTCGAAATGATTTTGGAGTCAGTATCTTAGAGTTCCTTGATAAATAAGGTCAGAGCACTTTTTTATCTTTTTTCTATGCTCTGTTAACCGCGGTGAAAACAGTTGAAATTGCTTCAATTCATTCAATTCAAGCATCGGATGCCGTTTCATACTGCACTGCCATTTATGCTTTGGTTATTAACGTTTCCTCCAGATATCCTCCTAATTAAAGCCACTCGTCCTGTTATCGACATCAAGAAATCGGAAGGGAATATCAGTGCCGGGTAAATTACGATTTTATCAATTAAAACAGTCGATCACTTTATTTGAAGTGATGCAAGACTCACCGACGATTTGTTTGTGGCGAACAAATCTTCTGAAATTACTCGGCAGTTGCGACGACAAAAGAGTCGTTCTTTTGCGACTCGCTATCTGCAGCCAGGTACACACGACTCTCCAAAAAGAGACAAGCTTCTCCTGTCTGTTTATTTGCCAAGTGACCACAGGTAGCTGGATCTCACCTCGGTAGGTCTACTTGTCTGCACTTGCCTTAAGAGCGAATGTGTCATCTCTGTGAGCAAACAAAATATCAGACATTGTTGTTCCATTCACTGGCTGCCTTGTGTGTATTTGTGTTGAGGATCCAGAGCTCTCGGCGTCACAGATGAGTTTCATTAACCAGCCCGGGCACAGGGTTTCTTCTAATCTCCCTCAAAGAGAGGTTATGGCACCTTAAACTCATGGCAGCTTAAGCGGATAGAACATGACGCTGATACAGTTGGGTGGCAGTGCATTCATTCCCAAATAATCCCACGGCACACCCCTATCCTGTTAACCACTAAAAACATCAGAAACATATGTAATACCTGTAAAATGTGCTTATTATTATGGCCTGACGAAGAGTAGTGAACAATTTGTTCATAGCACACCTTTAATTATTTTATTTATTTTATAAATTATTTATTTTTTAACCTGTGCTGTCAGCATGCTTGGCGTACAACACAGAGTATTTGTATGCCGTTGCCTTCAGGACAGAGTTAGTCTGCAAGTGAAGTTCATGCAACTTTTTATTAATTCTTTAATCATCAACAACTGCTGCAACAACTCTCTCCTGTGGATGACCTGTAGAATGACAAGAGCGCAGTTTCTGGTTATGGAGAGCCACCACCAACCCCCCTCTTTGGAGAACTATTTATCATGTTTGGGTCTATAAACAACTGATCACTACTCCAAGAGGGGAAGACGTACAACTCCTTTAAATGACGCCAGGAACCACTATGTCGAAAGAGTGAATCTTCGACTCATAAACTGAAAATAATGACTGAGGACTAGTCCAAGGAGATAAGGCCACGGTTTTTGGGGCAATTCTTATTGAATGTGACTATTTGTATGCCTTTGTATTCCAAAATAAGCAATTTTGACAGAATGAAATGATCCACAACTCAGAGCCAAGTGACTCTTCTGACTCTCATTCAGCGAATGCCCTCCCTCACTCACCGTTCTATACACCAACTGAATCAAATGAACGAAGAGCCAGACAATGGACCGATTCAATTTGCTGAGTGACGTCAAGAACCGAATCTAAAAAAAAGAGTCGACCCTTTAATCACTGTGATCTGCAATTTTTAAACATTAATCAGATAAACACTGATATAAGATACATTCAGAAATATTTTCCACTGCTATTGAGCTTCTTCACATCTTGGCGTGAAGCCCTGTGACGGTTGAGATGGAGCTCGGGTGTACACTGTGTATTCATTTTTCCTTTGGGAGAGGTTACAAAATGAAGTGTCAAGGGTGGAGGAAGTTCAAGCTTATTTATATTAAATCCACTTGACGCGCCTCATTCAATTAATGTTGTCTGCTTCCCAGCGCATTATAAAAATTCATACAGCGACTTGTCCAAGAGGGAGATGGGCTATTACAGGGAGACCATTATGAAGCTAATGGAGTGAGACGACAGATGGTAATTGTCAAAGTTATGTCAAGAGTGCTGAAAATGTTAAGAGGAGAAGTAGGAAAAGGCATGTACTGTATGCCGAAAAGCAGGATGAGGATGGGGGGGTCGTTCGCTTACAAAACACTTTGCTCAGTGGCAAGATAATGAAGAGGCCTGTCAAGGTCCCCGGCAGTGATTGAAGATAAAGACACAAATGTTTTGTTGCAAAGATTAGCGCATTATTTCAGCCTCACTGAATAAAAGGGGAAAAACAGGACATTCAGACCTGTTTGATGGCTGGAGCCAAGCAGTCAAACCACACTCTTTAGCGCAAGCTGCTGAAGAGGCAGTACAAGACAGCAGGGGACGTTGAGAGAGCTGGCCTAGCGGACATGAGAGCAGTTCTAACGAAGCAACTCTTGACCCTGCTCTTGATGAGTTCGCTCATGTTGACGTGGTCGGGAACCAGGAACTTGGTCTTGTCCAAAATGGGAAGCTGTTTCTCTCCTGTATACCGCTCGATGATCACGGGAATCTTGCTTGGGTGCTGCTCCTGGATCAGTCTGACATCTTCCACTCTCTGCTCGAATGTCCTTCTTTGTTTGAAGGTTTTTTCCGACGGCATTATTTGCGTCAAAGTCAAACAGGGTATGGCGGTCGGATAAAACGCTGGCAAGTGACACCACTGAGTGGTGGCAGAGTTCCATAGGAAGAGGCGGAAAGAGAGAGCCAGGAAGCGGGCTGCTTTCCTGGCCAATCCCTTCAAGTTGACCAAGCAGCTTCTTGGTCAAAAGAGGACTGGCCGCCTCACCTGCTACAAGGATGTCTTTAACAACCACCTCAAGGCCACGTACAGTGACCCGATCAGAGAATAACCGCTAGGTCCATGTGATGCACTGACAACACCACCAAAGCCTACAGTGGACCTCAACTGGAAGGAGCCTTGCCTAAGTGAAGCGGAGGAAGTGGTGCGGAGAGCAAGATCAAGCTCAGCACCAGGCCCAAGCGGAGTGCCGTAAAAGGTGTATAAGAACTGCCCGAAGCTACGGCATCGGCTTTGGAGGGCCCTGAAGGTGATCTGGAGGACAGGGAAGAATGCCCAGTCATGGAGGTATGCTGAGGGAGTATACATACCGAAAGATCAGAAGTCTGAGAACATCGACCAGTTTCGTGTCATCTCCTTGTTCAGTGTGGAGAGCAAAATCTTCTTCAGCATCGTAGCCAAGAGACTCTCCAACTTCCTGTTGAGCAACAGGTACATCGACACGTCAGTGCAGAAGGGAGGAATACCAGGTGTTCCTGGCTGCCTGGAACACACAGGCGTGGTAACACAGTTCATCAGGGAGGCAAGAGAAGGTGGGGGGGACCTGGCTGTGCTATGGCTGGATCTCACCAACGCCTAAGGCTCGATACCCCACAAGCTGGTGGAGATTCGCACTGGAGAAACACCATGTTCCCCAGAAGGTGAAACACCTCATCCTGGACTACTACAGCAGCTTCAGTTTGAGAGTCTCCTCTGGGCAGATAACATCTGACTGGCACCAGCTGGAAGTGGGCATAATCACTGGATGCACAATCTCAGTGACCCTCTTTGCACTGGCAATGAACATGCTGGTCAAGGCAGCGGAACCAGAATGCAGAGGCCCCCTCAGCAAGTCTGGAGTAAGGCAACCTCCCATCAGAGCCTTCATGGATGACCTCACAGTGACAACAACAGCTGTACCAGGAGCCAGGTGGATCCTCCAGGGGTTGGAGCGCATCATGGTGTGGGCACGTATGAGCTTCAAACCTGCAAAGTCAAGGTCCTTGGTTCTAAAGAAGGAGAAGGTCATAGACAAATTCCGCTTCAGGCTGGGAGTACATCAGATTCCATCAGTCACTGAGAAGCCGGTGAAGAGCCTTGGAAAGGTCTTCAACTGCAGCCTGAATGACAGAGATTCCATGAAGGCAACCAGTGCTGACCTGGAGGGCTAGTTAAGAATAGTGGACAAGTCTGGGTTCCCTGGAAGATTTAAGAGGCCTGGGTTTACCAGCATGGAATACTCCCAAGAATCCTCTGGCCTCTGCTCATCTACGAGGTCCCCATGACTGTGGTGGAAGGCTTTGAGCAAAAGGATGCATGCCAGTGGAGGTGGGCAGTCGGGGATTCGCGAGCCACTCCCTGAGCAAAGCCTACGGCACACAAGGCATTACAGGTGCCAACCGGAGAAAGGCCATAGGCAACAACGTGGAGGCAACAGAAAAAGCCTCCAGATGGCTCTGGTTGAAAAGGGGAGAGCAGTGGTTGAAAAGGGGAGAGCAGGGGAGAGCAGCAGACACCCTCCTCCAGGTGACCCTGGTCGGGTCACCTGGAGGAGGGTGTCTGTTGTAAGACCCGAAACACCCAGGGAATCCAGGAAACACTGAGGATGTGTCCAAGTTTTGTGCATCAGTAGGTGTATTGTTAAGGGATGCTTTTCACCGATTGCGGCTGCTTTGTGAATTAGACAGGGTTCCAAAACCTAAAAATGACAGACTCTGACACAGGGTTCCTATAGCTTAAATAATAAAATCACCGGACTCTGGAACAGGGTCCCCATACCTTAAACAAACAAATTTCCAAAATAAATCAACTGGTCCCCATACAGAGGACCTGGTTTCCTGGAGCAGCACGGTCAACCGGCCTCCTTCCCCCAGGGCGACAATAGACTGCCCCCTCTTCCCTTCCGGAGCGTACCGCATACAGTGACCCATCGTAGTTGCTGCAGCTGTTTCTCACCCGGTCCTCCGTCGGACTTCTAGGGGCTGCTGCAGCCAGTCGGGAGCGGGTTAGTGCTGGGGCCGGCCGTTGACTCGCTGGTGGCTCCAGGGCGTCTTCAGACAGCTCGTCTGTGTCCCTTTCCCATGCTGGAGAGTCTCTGCACAGGTGCCAATGTGGCAATTTACCTGCCACGCCACCCAAGTGACATTTCCAGGGCCCTCCGGCACAGAGACACAGAAGACGATGTTGTAGACACCAGTTTATTGTCGAGAGAAGGATAGGTGGAATTAGCCAGGATCAGATCGAACATGTCATGACAGGGCTCCTATCCTGAGTGTGTGTGGGGATAGCGGTTTTACCTGTTGCTATAAAGTTGCTATTCAGTATATACAGTATATACAGTATATACTGTATATATCTCCCCCCCTATACGTATGTCTCCCTGGAAAATATTATTGACTTTCTGTTTGATAGACACCTGTCACACAGTGTGGCTGATAAGCCGGCAGATCCTCTCTCCCCACAACTGTTGAGAAGTAGCATTGATGTCATTATTATCATCACGCTGGCTTGGAGGGCACACATCCTGCACTCGGCCATATCGAGGGTTGTTTCGCAGGCACGGCTTCTTTTTTTCTTCTACGCATCGTTATTCCATCCACAGTGGCTCTTGATCGTCGAGAGATGCTGGTGGAAGAGGAGAGAGCCAGAAACGCAGAGACGTAGAGAGAACATTGAGCTGGAGCTATTAATTGCACGGGCCCTTACACTTGAATCCATCATCAGGAATCACTGAAATAGTGTCGCCGTCGTCCATTATCTTCATCCTGCCGCTGCCATCTCCCCAAATAAGCAAACTCATCCACATCATCACCGTCTTCTAATTTTTAATAATTTGGTTTCCCGCATATTAACAAACGTTCTTGTTTATTGTTTTTTGTATTTGTTATTATTTTTGTACTTTTTTATCATTAAATCTTTTGGGTTATTGTTTTTACTGTACATTATTTTGGTTATTTATTTAACACATTTCTATTGTTCATAGTTTAGTTTTAGGTTTATTTTTCTAGTTTATTCTTCTTAGGTGTTTTTATTGTTGATTGTAAAGGTTTAGGTTTATTGTGTATTTTCCCTTCTTTTCTGTGGAAAAATGTCCATGTTTGCTTGTGGATAATTGATGCCACAATTGGTTCCGCATCACGTTGGGTTTCAAGGACATTCTGAAGGACCGAGCTGTTCTGATAATGAGGATGAAGGATTCAACTTGGCAAGTGGAGCGGTGCTGGCGGCGTTTTAAGAAAACCATTGCTTTTCGGTGAAAACTCGAATGCTGCATCAAATATCTATTTTTTCCAGAATTTGGGAAATTCTCCAGGCACACAAAGCGAGATCGTCGGCACAGCGCTCAGTAGACAAATTCACCTTTATTGACAAGTACAGCAGTGTAGACACGAGGCGAGAGCCGGGGCAACACTCAGAGCAGTGCAGAACTCACATATGAAATACAGTCATACTTTTTTTTTTCCTTTTACCGAATAAGAAGCCTACTGTTAAGATTATTCATTCTGTCTTCACTTTAAAAGCTGGGTTAAAGGATAAAAAGCCTCATTAGAAAAAAAAAATAAAATATGAAATGGACTGAAAATCCCTTTAAGAAAGAACTCATTACACCTGTAAACTGTTTTGCTGATATAATCCATATATAGTACAAAACATGCATCCCATGTTATTCCAGAGCGGTCACTCTTACGATATTAACCGATTGCACAAAATCTAACTGAGATCGTAATAAATTAAAAAAAACAAACACATACATACGAATCAGTCACAGACGCAGCACGCAATACCTATTTGGCTATTCCTATTTCTCAGACACAAAACCTTATTTTCAAGCTACCATAAAGTTAAACACCAAAGTGTAGCGTCCTCTGACTACTGGGGCCATTGTCACAACAGCCTGAGGTAAGCTTCAGCACATGAGGCAATAGCTCAAATTCAAAGGCTAAAAACAGATAAGGTCAAAAAATAAAAACAAGATACAACATATCTCAATGACAAAGATTTTCTTCTATTTAACCGTCACAATCAGGAGACAAAAAAAATCGTAAAAGATTAAAGAATAAAAAGGTACCATTGCATTTGGATCCCTTAAGTTTTACAGTAAGACACGGGGTATGGACAGCCCCAGACGCTTCGACAAAGTGCCAATTTACCCCGGATCCCTTTTTTTGCCTTATGATATCTCTTTCGATCTAGGTAGTGCAACAAGACTTCAACAAATCAGACAAAATACCATGACAAAACAAAATAAAAGTAGAAAAAAAAATAAAATAAATGGCGGTTCAGTGTTCCCTTTTCTGTTTGCGGCCGATGTCCACCTCGTCTAGCCCCGTGGCCGACCTGGACTCCTGCAGCTCCCGCAGCTGGGAGTGCGTGCGGGGTGGTTGCTTCTTCAGCTTCTGCAGGTGGATGTCGATGGGGTCCAGCTCTGGCTCGCTGGCGGGTACGGGCAGGTAGCCACCGTCTCTGGGCAGGCACATGCACCAGCCGGCGCCGGCCAGGTCCAGCTCGCTGTACTCGAAGCCGGTCTTCTTCAGCAGCTTGAAGTCCACCATGTCCGGCGACTCACTCATGTCCACCAGCAGGTTCCAGAAGACGCAGCTCAGGATGATGCCCAGCAGCTGGTGGGGTTCGGGGGACAACATGGGAGCAGTGGGATTAGTAAAAATAATTAGAAAAAAGAAAAGTACTTCAATTGACTTTAGGGTATACATGTCGGCCAATAGCTCACCATTAAGTTTCAGACTTGGCTTAACAAGGGAAAGGCTTGAGTAGCCCTCCTCCAGTGGCTTTGCCTCAAATACCCAGAGCAAAAGTCATTGGGTATTGTCTGAAAAAACTGCCTATTCTAAATCACTTTTTAATCAGATGAAAAATATTAAGTCAATCTCACAGCATGGTATGTGGCAGTAAGTCATTTTTCGTCACGGTTTGAATTTGTACACCAAGCTCAAAATGGGGGCGCGCATAAAACCTTTTATGATGAAGTGATTTAATTTCAGAAGATTAATGTATTTGTTCGGGCGCAGAATGCTTTCAGAGCCTCTCAGTCGGGGACTGAGCTAACGATAGTTTGCTTGCTCTAACTCAAGTTCCATGATCATAGACAAAGCTCTCTAGCTTCCTCCTTATTGGTTTTCCCCGCACGCCATTCCTTTATAAGGTAATTGCCGACATATTTAAATCTCTCCGGTCATAATGTCCAGTGAAAATAATTCCCTCCGAGCACAATTTTAATTAGTGCTGGGTGGATCATTTAGATTTAAAAAAGTCTGCAGATCTGTTCATTTCCACGCTCGGCAAGTTTCAACAGAAAGCTTATCGGTTTGGACGATCTAAAGCTGATCTGAGAACTTCACCTCTGACCAATCGCGTTTGTCGATATAGAACTAAGCCCCGCCCCCTCCCTCGTGGACAGGTTGCGCTTGTAAAGTCACACACACGGAGCGGAGACAGAGCCACAGCGTCTATAACTCTAAGACAAATGGAAGATGATGTATTGTTTGGACATACAGTACATCCATAGTTTGGTGTTTTTTTGGGATATTTAAGTTCTGACCCAAAGCAGACGGTAAATATTCTTTGCGTAAAATATGTCGACGGGACGGCCCGATGAAGACGGACGTCACAAACTATATTATTTATTTAGACCTACTTGCCATATTTATTTTGTTTTTGATTTAAACAAAATTTTACTTTAGTGAAATGTTAATTAAAGCGGCTGCACTTGTTACTTATTGTTCACGAACGGAAATGATTCGATTTTTATTCGTAATAGTTATTTCATTAATACTTATTTATTTTTAAAATGACGTTTACAGATGGGCCTTATTTTATTTTTAATATTCAATAAAAAATGATGATGATGTCATTTTCTATATAGCCTGCTTATCAATTGTTTTTAAGCTCAGTAAACACAGAAAATATTTGACCAGAATCTCTCCCATTTGTCCAGGAAATTGAAATTTTCCAGGATGCATTGACCAGCACCAATTTTTTCTTATGGAAAATCTGCTGCATGAATGTGCGCCTTACTGAAAATTTTAATGTACCCATCAGCCTATCAGCTGCGGCCTGCCCCTATAAAGGGGCCCTACGCCTGCTGTTCTTCTCCCCAAGGATCTTCAGCGACCCAAGGCAGGAAACTCTAGAGGACTTTGTATTGATTTGCGAGCAAAAATGTGAGTTAGGAGGAGCGAGCTTCAGGTACGCCGCCGCTAGTTGGCGTGGCGAGCGAATCCGGCCATCATCCCGCGTCTCACGCCTTCACTTCACGTGGTTACCTGACCGTGGAAGCATCTCTTTTGTGCTCGCAATTTGTGCGTTTTGTGCAGTTATTTCGCCAAAAAAAAAAAAAAAGATTCTAACCATGGGTCCTAAGAAAGTAAGTGCTGAGAAGAAGAAGCGGATGATGTCGATTGAATTAAAGCATGAAATCATAGAAAGACATGAGCGAGGTGTGCGTGTGATGCAATTGAATCGAATTTTTTTAAGTTAACCGCGAAAGCGATTAACTGAGTGACCAAAAAAGCACGAAACACTCCTTCACCCTCCACCTCCACCATTATCTTCCGTTAGTCCAAGTCGTCTGATCTCCAAGGTAAACTTTATATTAACTAACTTTATAACTAACTTTATAAAACCAGTTTATTTCTTTACATTCCCTTTTATTATGTTTTATTATATTTTTATACAATATTTGTTATTTATAAATACATTTTTCTTATTTAAAAAAAAATTGGGGTGGTTTTTGGGGGGCTGGAACGGATTAATGGCATTTCAATTAATTTCAATGGGGATAATTGATTTGCTATACGAGCAGATTGAATTACGAGCTCTGTCACGGAACGAATTAAACTCGTAAGTCAAAGTACCACTGTACCTGCATCGTGGCTCAAGGCAGGGTGGATAGAGCGAGGTATCATAACATTTTTTCTCTTTGTTGAAGATGAATTTTTATTTATTAAAATAAAGATTTTTAGTATCTTCAATATTTCTATTTAATATAGGTGAATGAGACCAGATGGGGGCCAGCTGGTGAGGAGTTCTCCCAGCACCCGCTGCTCTGGAGCGAGGACGTCCGGTCTGGTCGATCGCTGGCGGTCACTGCCATTGGCGGTCGGAGGATGGCGCTGGAGGTCTTTGCCACTTCATCCCACACCTCCGGAGACAGCATCTCTTTGCCTAATGTCAAGGTGCCCAGAGAAGCACCGAGGAGGGCGATTTTGTTGGCCACTCCCGCCGATTGTGCTCCACATTTAAAGCTCTTCTCCGCTGACCCTGAGAGCAGCTGGTGGCGCATATTTGGCAGGGTGGGCCTCCTTTCCATCTGCCATGTGGCATGAGGGATCAGGAGCTCTACCAGTCCAGCCTCCACATGAGGACTCTTCCCTCTACGGCCGTAAAGGGGAGATAGGTGGAGACCAGCGCCTGGAGCACACCAGGTGCGGTTCCAGCACCGTCAATTTAGCAGTTGATGGCGGGGAACTGCAGGCAGAGGATATCCCTTCTGCCCGCTGACATGGTCTTATAGACCTCCACCACCATTTTGTCAGCTGCCTCGTTGATAGGATAGGGGGGAGGGAAATGCCCCTCCACGGTGCCGCTGAGCGAATGAGCCACCGGAAGTCGTCACGGAGTAGATGGACCGTGGCCATGCTACCCTCTGGCACCAGAAAGACGATCGATGCCCCGGGTTAAACTGCCTCCAAATACTCAGCCACAGGGCAACCCATCCGGGTTACGATGAATGAGCCAGTGGGGGATCCACTGGGTTCAGTGAATTGTCGCTGAAGTAAATGGGGAGTAGAACAGCAGCCGCAGACCACAGCTGACATGCTGATGGGTACATTCAAATTTTCAGTAAGGCACACATGCGCGCGGGGAAAGCCAAAAAGAACAAATGTTCCTCTCATATTTTTTTTTTCCACAAGCAAAAGAGGAGCAGGAGGAAAAAAACGGAATAGAATTACTTTCTTTTTAATGACAGCACCATATGATTTGTCTAATCATCTATTTCTGCAGCTGTTCCAAGGGCACCAGAGAATTCTCAAAGCAACCGCCAAGACAAAAACCGAAGCATATTAGTAATAACATGCAACGCAAAGGGTATTATCCCACTTCTTTGCTCATACCACGGCCGCTTGCCAATGACTAAAAATAAGGACCATAGTGTGCGTTTGTGGGTTCTTTTTTCTGTAATTCTGTAAACTGTAAACTTTTATATAAATGAAAGATTCGTAAACAACCCTAGCACCGTTTCTCCGGTCACCCCTGAGGATCTAATCAATACACAGAACATAATTCCTGCCACTGGATAATAACAGGATTCTTAATGTTGGTTCAATACTCCAATAAATGAGTCAAATCATAAGAACTACCTGGCAACGCAGTGGTTTCTAGAAATGATTGAATTCAAAAGTGTGTTTTACAATAACTGCCAACTCGCCATTTTATTGTCGCCGTAACAAAGTTTTTTTTTTTTTTTTGTTTTTTTTATATTGTCCAGGTTTACTTATTACTTATGTAATATAACCCAGCAGGATTACGAACAACACAGAGTGACATGTGAAGTGACATGAAAGGAATCTAAGCCAAGTCACCAAGGCAAAATACATATATCGACACAAATCTGTGTAGGGAACCTCTTTGTTTTGCAGACCAATCACCTCAACCTTCACACTGATGGCCGAGTCTCAAAGTAATGATTCAAGTGGAAGAGCCATCACGCATTCTCGTTTCTTGACTATGAGCTCCTCATAAAAGCAGCTCCTTGATGGCCCTTTGCTGTGTTCCCAATCATTTTACTCGTCTGCAGAGTCACCCTCTCCAGCTTCCAGATGTTGTTAAGAGAGCTGGGTCAAGGCTGTTGGAAATTTGGCAAACACTCGATGACAGTTGGCTCCTATGGCCTGTTTGCTGGCAAGATGGTACCCAAGTATTTGCACCGCTCCACTCTGGCTATTGTTTTTGTAAGTGTGGTAAGATGTTCCTGTGGGGATGGCACTCGCCTGAAGTTTTATTTTTTCTGCTCTCTAGGATCTAGGAACTAGTTTAAAGGTTTAAAGAGGACTGGAGTGTGTACGCAGAGCTGGAGGTCTTTACAACCACACTTAATCAAGGTTGTTGTAGGACAGTTACTAAAGCAGTCATCTGTGTAGCATTTGAATAGCATTGAAGAGAGCCCTGAGCCCTGTGGTGAACCTGTAGATATATGGCACTGATGGTCCTGCATTGTCCCCTGTATTGAACCCAGAGTGAGAAATGGCATTATCCAAAGAACAATGTGAGGGTTGAGCACCATATCCATCAGTTTCCAGACCGGTAAACAGAGTTGGATTGTTTTTAATGCATTGTGAAACAAACTCAAAGAATAATCACCCAAAGGATTCGGGGCTTCCAGGTGAGAAGCAACAAGGTGGAGCAATGTCAGGATAACGCCATCAGCTCCAATATTCTGTCAGTAAGCAAACTGAAGAGGATGCAGGGCTTTTAAAGCCACAGGTCACATCAAAGTATCTTTGGGTTGGTGTTCTCAGGTACTCAAGATATGATGGGATGAATTCCATAGGGCTGGAGCTTAATGCTCCTTGAGTGAGTGACTAAGCAGATCCCAGAAAACCAGTTCATCATGACACTTGTATAATTTTGCACAAATTATCTGGAGCAATAACCTTCAGTGCCACCTTTTTTAGCACCTCATCAACGTTCTTCACCCTTTAAAATACATTGCTGTTTTAGTTAAGGACAGTATCTCTGTTGTCTTGGGTCATATTTCTCAAGTCTATGATAAAAAGGTGTTGGAAGACCCAACAAACTGTCTGCGGTGTTTCTCAGACTGTGAGCCGGGTTCTATCTAGATTTGATGAAATACCTGACAGGCTCTTCAATCTTTTCCAAGCATCTTTTATTTGTCCTGCTGGAATCGAATGTTTAACCTTTCCTTTATACAGTACGTCCCACTTGCCTATTTAATATGATGTTGAGTTTCGCATTCTGCTCTATTCGGCTATGTGCATCTAGACACTCAACGCTGGCTTCCTAATGCATGCATAAAAAAGTCTGAAACACAGAATCATACCATTATTTGTCTGTTTTATAAACCACTCCTCTCCCATGTAGCTCTGTTTGATATGACAGAATACGGTGAATAGTGTCTGCTCTTCCAAGCTGCGTTTTCAGTTGAAGCTTGTTGTTTCAGTCGTTTTACTACTGCTTGTAGCAAAGGCAATATGCTAATGCAATAATAGCAGGCGCTGTCTAGTTTACAGCTGTTCAAATCATCCAACAATCCATTCCAATCAGACAGTATAATATTTTGTGATAACTTCGCTGCAATGCTCGTAGGCCTGTCTGTGTATATGTTACGGGTGAGTTTTCAAGGTGACGGCCAAAAACAGGTTTCACCTAGGAGAGAAGACAACTAAACATTTCATTCTGTGTTGAATTATGAACACATTCAATTTGTATAATTCAAAAAACTTTTGGCACAAGGATGGGCCATGCATCTGATGCTGCATTGTAACAGGCTAAATGGCTTAGATACACAGTATGTAGCCTTCTCAGCATGTTCATTTAAAGCACCAAACACTTTGAATGGATTCATTAGTAGGATTCTGCATATGTGAATTTAAGGGAGACCCACCTTTCAAGTATTCACGATGGCTGTGATCAAACAGCGTGTTTACGAGAAGGTGCCTCTCTGAATAACCTTTCCAACATGAGGTGTGAATATTTTAGTGAGGTGGTTTGTTCAATCCCAATGAGACAAGATTCACCGATTTAACTTAAAATTGAAATCAAAATGCCATCAAATTATGCAAACTCAAGATTCATTCAAAGGTTGCTTTCAGAGTCCAGATTTTGGAAACCTTAATAATGATACCTTTATCATGTTTCTGACAGCATGACAAGGCTATGTGGAGCAAGCTTCTGTATTAGTCTGCATGGAACAAAATAGTTTTTTGCTATTTTCTGAATGCAGATTACATTATACTAATGAACCGGCAGGCACAATGTTGCTCAGAGGCAATCAAATTGCAAATACGCTTCATTGAAGCCCACAGGAAGAGGATAGTTTAAATATCAAGGGTGAAAGTTGTGTTATTT